>NC_043710.1:32061956-32248803 GCF_006229205.1 Suricata suricatta
GCGGGCTCCCGGGCGGGGCCGAGGAGGCGGCCCGGCGCGCCCCCCGCCTCCCCGGGAAGCTTTGATGAGACGCCTGAACTGCTGTTGCCACCGCTGCTGTGGGGCCGGCGGGCAGCGGCTCCGCGTCGGGGATCGGGACTGGGCGCTGGGGCCAGGAGCGAGATAACGATGTGACCCCTCCGCCGGGGAGCCGTGAGCTTTGTGTGGACCCCGAGGTAGGCGAGCAGGAGGCGTGGGGCTTGGCGCGGGAGCCGCCCGTCCGCGGGGGAAAGTTGGCTAGAGGGGACCCTGAAGTTGTGGGAAGAGGTCGGAACGCCTTTCCTCCCCTCCAGGAGGAAGGGGGACGTGGAGTTGCTCTAGCAGAGCTTTCTCCTCGCATCCCGCGGTCCCGAGGACAGCTCGGACTTCCGAGGGAGAGGGATCCTGGACAGCCCTGAAGTGGGGGAGAAAAAGCCTAGAGGAGGCACGGAGCTGCGCGGTGGGAACGGAGACGGCGCCCTGGCGATCCCCCGAAACCCTCCCCTAGCAGAGGCGGGGTCGTGAGAGAGATTTAGGGCGCCAGCTGTCGGGGGCCCTGACTGCGGTGACTGTATCCGAGCTAGGATAGGAATCCTTCCTCTGGGCTGGACGATCCCCGCGCAGATTGGGGGGGGAGGGGGGTCTCACTCTCTCAGCCCACACCGCCCCCTCGGGGCTCCAGCTGGGCTGCACTCGGTCACCTGCGGACTTACACGGGTCCAGTGCCAATATATCTTGGAAAACCTGACACACTCTTGCAGCTCGGACCTGAAAGGGGCTGCAGGACTCCGGAGCTAGCTGCGCTACAGCTCTCCCCATCCCGCGCCTCTCCCTTGGGGCACCTTCTAGGGAAGTACAGTTTTAACTCTCGGGGGTAGGGTGGGGTGTCTTTACTCGCGTATGCAAGTCGGGGATGCAAAAGCCGGGGAAAAGAATGGGTGAGCTGTGCCTGGAAAGAAGGAGATGAGGATTGGGCGTTTATACCCGACGGGGTGATTAGGAAAATTGTAGAGTGGGGGCACCCCCAGGGGAGAAAAACCTCGCGGCTGCTGGAGTAAACTGGAGTCGTGGTCGGAGGATGCGGGGGTGTGTGTGTGTGTGTGTGTGTGTGTGTGTGTGTGTGTGTGTGTTGGGGGTGGAGGATGCGGTGTGTGTGTGTGTTGGGGGTGGAGGATGCGGGGTGTGTGTGTGTGTGTGTGTGTGTGTTTTGGGGGTGGAGAGGGGTGGAGGGCCAGGAGTTGGGGGGCGAGGTGTAGTGGGGTAGGGAGATTGGTGCTAGGGAAGGTAGAGGGTGCCCTCTGCCGGCCAACCTACCCAGAGCAGCTGCTGGGGCCGGGAGGCTGGGGGTGGGGAGGCGGTAAGGGATGGCTTTTCGGGATCCCTTTGGGAGCTGGTAGGAGGGACTTGTGGAATGATGCTCAGACTCCCGACTCGGATGTATTTTGAGCCCCTTTTTGGCTCCAATGCACGTTTTCCTCGCACTGGAGGAGTTATGATGGGCTACGGTTGGTGGTGTGTTAGCTCTTCCTCGATATTATATTAGGGTCTTTCAGGCATCTTACACTTACTCTTCAATGTCAGCAGTAGCCAGTGAATACTTTTTGACAAGATGCAGGAATGTTCTTGGCCAGAAGCAAAGAGAATCATACTTACAAGTGTTTATTAATTCTCCTAGTACAGTTATCTCTTAAAGCAAACCAGTATCTAATTGGGAACTTTTTAAAAAACTATATATAAAATGTGTTATGCTATTAAATAAGGCTTTCAAACTGGTTCGACCTCTTGGAATATATCATTTCTCCATTTTTTATCAAAAAATCTATTTGTATATGTGTTTATTATAAGGTCAAGAGCCATTTTATTTAGTCTTAAAATTGTATACATGTTTTTACATTTTTATTTTTTGAGGTGTAGTTACAGACTTAGTTCTTGTAAACACAGGAACCCTCAATGTTTACCTCCAGCAACATTATTATTTTTAAGTTGTAGTTTCTGAGCTCCATGTTGTTACATGTAATAGATCACATCACACATTGCACTTAGAGATGGCAAAATTTTGGCCCTGGGACGAGCCTCCCTTTAAAACAGTCACTAACTCCTATTTTCTGATTTTGTAAACACCTTGCTTAACATTTTCCTTTCGTAGGTTTGCCTCTGGACTAGCAGCAGAGGTAAAAGCAAGGAAGAGACACTTGTTGAGATGTAGCCATGACTTTTACTGGAATTTAAAACACGCTGGTCACCATTACTGGAATTCCAGGGCCATAAAGTCGTTGTCTTTTTCTTCTACGTTATTTTGCAAAATGTGATAAATGTTGGTAAACACAGACCCGTATTAAGTATTTTGATAGGAGAATGTAGGTACAGCTATTTTAAGTTATTACAGAATGTTTTCTATTTATAAATGACATAAGCAGAAAGAAATGATTTCCAGATAAACAAGACTTACGTACATGTTTTGAAGCGTTAGAACATTGCATACACACTTAGACATCACATTTTTTAAAAACCAAAATAACGGCATAATTTTTCACATACTTTTGGAACCATTCATAACCTATTCAGGACTGAATTAGTAACTGGAAATCGTGTTTATTTTAAGGTGATATTTAAGGTCATTTAAGGTATAAATCAGGTCAACATTTGAGTATCCAAAAAAATAAAGCCTCAAGGAAATCTCTTGTAGGATGTCTTCTCAATAAGTGTAACTTTTAGTTTCGACCAAGAGGAACTAAGAAAATGATCAGTTGCCTAAAAAGCAAATGATTCATTTCTACTAGGCAAATTAATAGTCCAAATCTCACAATGGCCAAAGTGGGTTGGGGAGATGGTGTAACATAGCTGGTTCATTTTCAATGATCTGGAGGGGGAAATCCTTTAAATGCAAATTTCTAAAATCCTGGCTCAAAGTCTTTCGGTTTCCTGTTTAATAAGGGCACCATTAGAATGTAAGCTATTCCCTTCTTCCTGGAATCTTACTCTTCAGTAGTCAAAATGCAAATGATTGATAATCTCATTTCTTTCAGACATAAATAGCTCTGGTTTGGAGCTCAGCACACACAGCAGGCTGGGCACACCTACCTGATAATAGCAAAGAGCTCGGTTACTTTTTTTTTTTTTTTTTGCCTTTGTCTTTAAAACGTTCTGTAAATATTCGCCCCCACTTCCACCCCACCACCCCCAGAACACACCGAGCTCTATATTCTATATCCAGGTAGTGAATTTGTGGAATGTAACAGCCAGCAGCTTTGGGTCTCAATCATGGACTTAATCTTCTACTAAGCTTCAAGAATATTGAAGATGTACACAAAGGAAAGGTCATACGCATGCAGTTCATTGACATTTTAAGATTTAGGAAGTTCGTCCCGTAGTAGAGAGAACAATTTTAGATTTCGTGAATGGAAATAGCATGGAAAGTGTATGATAGCTAAATTCTGAATATTTTTTAAAATGAAAGGCACTCCCATTTCGATGTCCATAATATCGAATTCATTTTAATAGTTGAAACAATTTTCAACTGGCATCTCCTTGCATAGAAGATTGTAATTTGTGTGAGGGGGCCAGCCCAGCCAAATGCAAGTGAATCTGTCCCTTTAATAGGGTAATTGCTAACTTTTCTCAACTTGTTTTCAAACGATTGTTATGGAGCACTCAGTTTCCACTAATTGCAAAATTGCTGCTTAATTGAAGGACTCTCAGCCTTCTAGAGCAGCCATTCAGCCACTGGCAGGCTCTGTAATCTCAAGCTGTGAATTGCATTTTAAAGAGGGATGGAGAAGAGAATTCAGGGGAATTTTAGGTTTAAATGCTGGCTGTTCAGTGGAGGAAGAAATTTGAATGAGAATCACATTAAGTTGGGTTGTGATAACGTGTCTCTCCTAGAGTAAATAACAGACGAAGATGGGCTTCAAAGGTGAATGAGCAAACTTACTGGTTACCCTCTGCATCCATTTACTCTGTTCAGTGTGGAGTCATGTTAAGCAGTAAATGATGCTGGCAAATGAAATCCGTATGTCATCTGTATGTGGGGTTTAACCCTAGGAAACAGAGGAAAGCTTTGTGGTAGTTTTAAGTTAGGCATATGCATCCTCATAGTCCCTTTAAACCTCCACTTAAGGCATAGAATTGTTCAGTCCTAAATAGTTTTATACCTAAACGCACCTCTGGCTTTCCAGAACGCTTAAACTAAAGCTTTAGAAAAGTCATGGACCAAATGATTAAATATATGGAATCTTTCGGATGACATCATTCTGATGACAGACACAAAACAGTGACGCTCATTAATATATTGACTTTGAGAAACTTTTGGGGGTACAGGGATGGTAAGTGGGTGTGTTCCCTAAGTGGAAGAGGAAGGTGTTCTTATTTCCATAAAAAAAGCATATGCACATGGTCAGATAAGAAGCACAGAAGCTTTCATTTAAATGCGCGCACTCAAATTCAAGTTCAAACTCTGGGACACTTAACACCCTTGGCAAAACAAATCTGACCAAATAGGCTCCTTCCCCTGATGTCTCATTTTATACATTGTCTGAAGTTTGGGTTCCATTAAATGAATTAAGGGACTGGGTATGGGACCAGGAGAGTGACTAGGCGGAAGCGGAGTAAATTTACAAGCTTCAGTGACAGCCATAATAAAGCACAAGTTTATTTCCAAAGAGCCCAGAGAGTAGCAAATGTTATGCAGTTTTCCCCAAAGGTTCACTTGAAAGAAGTTTTCATTGGTTGTCATGGTAGTAATGTCCTGATTTTGAAAGCTCACAGAACCTAGTAGCTCTTAAATGTGCTTTCATCTTCATTCCTTTGGTCTGACTGAAGCTTTATGACCACCTTCTGTGTTTTTGACATGCTTTTGCGTATTTAGAGGGAGGAGGGCTGGCAAAGAAGATTCCTTAATTCCAAGACAATCTAACTAGGAAATATAAAATTATATGATTAAAAAGCACTTAACTTCAAACTGACTTATTAAAATAAAACTAGAAGACCACCTGTCATTTAATTACAACTAGTGTGTATAAAATTAAGATTTATATAATGGAAATTCAAAAAACGAAAACTGGTACTTTCAAGAAACTTAAACAACTTATCAAAAATTGAAGTAATAGTGCCACCTAGAGAACAAAATCACCAGCTTTACCAGCCAAATGACTTATTTGCCATATGAGCCATTTCTTTTAAGGCTACAGGTACTAGGATTTCCTTGCCACCCTGTTTGGGTTTGGTGAGTGTGGGTGGGGGGGTGGGGAGTGTAGGGGGTTATTATGCATTTGGGATTGAAGATGAGATTTTAAAACTGGAAGATCCACAACTCAACACATACATTAAGTCATTTTAGCATTTTAATATAGTGGCCAAATGTAGACTAGCTTGCCAAGCATAAAGACGGGCTTCCCCCCCAATATTATTTTCAAGATTATATATTGTAACATTGTATACAAAGGTCCTGATTTTATTCATTTGCTATAGGCAATTCATTGCACTTTCTGAGATACAGTAACACCAAGTAAATTGAGTGGAGAGATCTTAAGAATGTCTTTGATCCAAGATCCAATTTTAACTTTAATGATTTGAGAAGAATTCAGAGTAAAATAAAGGATCATGGATGTCACAAGACTTTAAACACCAAAAAAGTAAGGGGGAAAATAGACAAAGAGAAGGAAATTAGAAAAACTGCTTCAGCTTTAAAATAGATAAACATCTACATCTGAACCAGCACCAAAAAAAGGTAATGGAGCCAGAAGCCAATAATCATAACTAGGTTAAAATTCTTTGATGACAAAATATGTGTTCAATTCATTTTTGCATGCTCCCACAATACATCCAAAAAAGTGCTGGTAGCAGACGAGGCACTTTGACAAATAATGTTGAATGAACAAATCGATTGATTAATAGTTGCTTCACATTCTGACCAGCCAAGTAGACAATGACGATGCTTCATAACTACAGAAAATTGCTTGTTTGTTTTGCTGGCAGAGAAGCAGAAGTTGGAAGAAATAAGTGTAATGTTATTTTTTTCCTAGTACCTGTTGTTGGATGTCTTTTAGTTGGCTTAGTTTTGAAATTTCTTATGCACAATTTGATTCATTCATAAAATTATCTTGTTTGGAATGTATGAAACGTTGAGAGTTGATTTAGATGGTAGCAACTATAAGCTTACTGGTGGATTTTCATTTAAATGTTTTCCAAGTTTTGGTTGGCAGTTATTGTGCTTTCGGGGGATGGAAAATAATACATTTTCTGGCTTTTTGATTTTTGTTTTTGTTTTGGTGGGCGGATACAGCATATGTTAAATTAGTGCCAACTTCTGGGAAGCAGATAACCCAAGAAAGACATATCGTATGTACTTTGTGTCATCCATAGGAACAATTGGGCGCAGAAAACTTTATTTTTCAGGAAATAAAGTAAGGAAAAGATACAGAAAGGAGGACGAAAAAGGAAACTCACCCCATATAATTTTTGCCACATAAGATTTGGTCTAATCAGTCTTGGTTTTAGAGCTGCTAGCTTCAGGATTTGCCGCCTTTTCTGATGTTCTTTCTTCCTCCCTGTGCTTTTGAAAACTGAAGCTATGCCCAACTTGAAACAAGTTTCTCTCTCTTTTCACATGTTTGTTTATTTCTTGAGTTACAGGGAGGGTTTTAAAACACAGATACGTTTCTTTTACATCTTACAGAGTCTGAAGGTCAAAAAATTTGCTTCCCGCTGCTAGAAGGGATGCTTGGCAGGGTCCCAGGTCACATTCCTAGACCAGACTGTCAAAGGTGTTCTCTCTTTTGCAACACTGGGAAAGTACATCCAGCATTATCTTAAAAGCACAGATGATATGTTTATCATATGGAAACACAAAGCCAGCAGACATTCTGTTGAATCATAAAATCTAGATCATTTACATTTACTTAGATATGAACTAGTATGATTCGGTTACAATCAATTGTATAAATATAAGTTAGAATAGGGAGTTGTGAAAAGGTTTTGGGGGATGACTTACCAGACGATGGAAAGGAAGTCTAGATGTTTGAAATAATCACAGGCTTCAGTGTGAGTGAGTGGGGTGACTACAGGCAGTAAACAGACCTACTGCAGTTTTGGTCTACACTCGCCCAAGTATAATACCGAATGGGGAAGCTAATAATTCTCCACTTTTTAGATAGGCTATATATACATATATTACCTTCAAGGAGCTGAAATTACTTTACTTTTTAATTTTTGTTTTTTAAATACTTATTTTGCATGTGGGCAGAGCATACAGGTGTGCACAAGCAGGAGAGGGGCAGAGAGAGAAAGAGAGAGAGAGAGAGAGAGGGAAAGACAATCCCAAGCAGGCTCCGAGCTGTCAGTGCAGAGCCTGGCATGAGGCTGGATCCCACAAACTGTGAGATCCTGACCTGAGCCGAAATCACGACTCAGACACTTAACCTACTGAACCACCCAGTCGCCCCCCTTAAATTGCTTTAGTATGCTTTAGAAATCATGTTGATACAAATACACAGGGCATTTGAAATCCTTCCATGAGAGGGATGATTGAGGGCATTTGGAATGGGTGGCTGGGGACAGAAAAACTTAGGCCAGAATTGCAAATGGTTTTTGGTCTTTCCTAGCAACTCCCATCACATGATTCCAGCTACCTGGTATGCTGGCTTAAGAGTTCTGAAGCTGTCCAGGCTTAAAGAGAAAGAATGTTCTAACGTCTAATACCCGCATGGCTAGGGGATTAGTGAGTGGCAACACGTGTGATCATGTTTTTGACATCCCTATTTCAGAACAGTCTTCACATTTGGAGGAGGGAGAGGATTTGTTTTGTGTTGCCCCAGAGAGCAGGCCTAGGACCAGCAATACAAATGTTGGTACCCTAGGTAGTATCTAGAAGTATTTTCAGTTCGATTTAATCAGCAAATATTGATGCTGACTGAATACAGAGGTACTTCATCAGGGAGACTTACCATCTAACAAAAGAAGAGGCTTTTTATGGATGTGGTCAGTTTCCTGTTACAGATGTTTAAATGGAAGCTGAAAACCTTTTAGAAAGGATGTCTGGTAATGTGGGAGGTTGGAGTTTGGTATATGGGATCTTGAAGTACCTTTGTGCTCCTAAGTTTTTTGGATACATTGATCCTATCATGAAGTGTGCTCCCTATTTTTAGTCCACATACTATCCTAATAATGACAATTATATATCTTAGTGTTTGAATCCTCTATCTTTGCAGTTTTGTAAATTGAATATCAGAAGTGCTGCACTTTTACTTTTTCCATACTTACATATGGATTCCCAAAAGTAGTTACTTTCCTTTGGATCCGATTAAGTAGAATGTTTCTAAAAAGAGGCCCGATCAGATTCATATACCTAAAATGCTTAAGAAATTAACTTTTGACATTTGATTTTCTAGAGGAGTTTAACAGCTGAACTAAAAAACCCTTCTCAATATTTTTATTATTAACTTATTTTCCTCTTGTGTAATCAGAGATTAACCAATATGGATATGTTATTTTTTTTAATATTTATTCATTTATTTTTTAAATATTTATTCACTTAGACAGAGTGTGAGCAGGGTAGGGGCAGAGAGAGAGGGAGACACAGAATTCTAAGCAGACTCCAGGCTCTGAGCTGTCAACACAGAGCCTGACATGGGACCCAGCCCATGAGCCTCGAGATCATGATGTGAGCCTAAGTCGGATGCTCAATTGACTGAGCCACTCAGGCACCCCTGGATATGTCATTATAATGCAAGTTTAGACCACGGGTGTGCACAGCTCACTCCAATACTCGTGAATATTTATTTTTATTAAAAAAATGTTTAAGTCTATTTTTGCAAGAGAGACAGAGCACAAATCGGGGAGGGGCAGAGAGGGGGAGACCTAGAATCTGAAGCAGGCTTCAAGCTCTAAGCTGTCAGCACAGAGCACAATGTGGGGCTTGAATCCACGAACCATGAGATCATGAGCTGAACCAACCTCGGAGGCATAAACCAACTGTCCCAGGTGCCCTGTGAATATTTATTTTTATGATTGAGCTCTCAGACTGCCTTCAAGTATTCATAGTCAATGTATCAGGCAGTTTACTATTTACGTCCCATTTAGGATACCACATATTTTATAGTTTATGTTGCTGCATGAATGTTGTCTCCTGTTTGAATGCTCTTCTTTTAAAGAAGAAAAAGTGTCATATACAGGGAATGATTATTTTACTCATTAATTCACCAAGCATTAATTGAGTGCCCGGTGGGTGCCAGGCACTGGGCTAGGTAGGGTTTCTTTTCCCTGTATGGAACCATCCCTCCTTAGGTGCTACTTGATAAGGAACTTCTTTGATTTTCTCCTAGAGCCTTATCTCTTCATATACTTGCTTCAAAAGAGGCCTGGTCTTTAGAAAGAAAAAAATCTGCTGAGCAAATTCTCTGCTTTTCTGTCCGTACTGTATTTGCCAGCCATGGGCTGTAACATGTGGCACTAACTTATTTCTCTCTTTTTTTAATTTATTTTTTTTAATTTTTCTTTTTGCTTTTAAATAAATTTTTATTATAACATACGCAGAAAAGAGTGCATGAATCCTAATGTACATGAACATAACCAAAGAGCTAGAATGTTACTTGCACACAGTAACATCTTTCATGTCCTCAATCCAGAGGTCACCATTATTCTAATAAACTATAAACCCGTGTTGTCTATTTTTGAACTTTGTATAACTTGATTCACAATAGTATATTCTATTTCATGCAGCTCTTTTTTTTACTCAGTTATTTTTGTGAAAATCATTTATATCATTAGCTATAACAAAAGTCTGTAGGTTTTAAATTACTGTATAATATTACTGTTGTTAAATTCTCCAGTTATAGTCCTAATGATAGCTTTTGAAGTTGTTTCCATGCGTTGAATAATACAAATAATGCTATGAAAATTTCTATTCATGACTTTCTGTTGTACCTGAAATTACATTTTTTTGGCTCTATATCCATAAATAAAGTATCTGCATCATAGGTGATGTGCATTTTAATCCACTGTTTTTTAATAAATTTTATTGTTTACAAGAATATCCAGTAATTAAGATTACACGATCATAAGCCAAAGTTAATTACAAGTTTTATTGTTCTTTTCTCCCCCTTGTACTCATCTTGCCAGTTGATCTATAGATAGACAAGAAACAGTGTAGAGAAGCAGGCTGTAAAGAAGTGAAAGATAGCTGATTAATCTGGGTAAAGTAGAGAATACTTTTCAAAAAAGTATATAGAAATGAGATGAGAAAACTAGTTTACTGTTATATTTTTAAGGCCTTGAGTGCTTGCTAAATTAAATACTTTGACATATGCCAGCTAACTTATTTCTCTTTTAAGAGTTGATCATTTTGGGGGCGCCTGGGTGGCTCAATCAGTTAAGCATCTGACTCTTGATCTTGGCTCAGGTCATGATCTCATGGGTCGTGAGTTTGAGCCCTGCATCAGGTCGGGCTCTGCACTGTCAGGGAGGAGCTTGCTTGGAATTCTGTCTTTCTCTCTGCCCCTAACCTACTCATGTGCTCACCCACGCGTGCCTGTTTGCTCTCTCGGTAAATAAATAAACTTAAAATATTTTTTTTAAATGATCTTTTGATTACTGGATGTTTTAGGTGTCATTTTATATCCAAATGAAGATAAAAATGCTTGGTGTATGTTGTCTGAAACATTTTGCTATTTGAGGGCATTTCATGAGGAGCGCTTTGTACTTGATGCTGGTAGAAGCCACAGTGGAAGAGCTTCTGAACCAAAGATGGGGGTTCATTTCCACTGACTTTATGATGGATTTTTTCCCCTTACATATGAAGACATGTTTGGGCCTCTTAGTATTCAGGAATGTGTCTTTCATTTGACAGTGTTTATAAATGCTATATGTTTTCCCCCGAAGAAACTGCAGTTTTTGAGAAAGCTTGCATTTACTAGAAGCTGGTTTCATGATTATGCTGAGCAAGGAAAAGAGAAAAATCAGTTTAGTGAACACAATCTTGCCTTTAAACATTAGTCAGTAACATTTTAAATTTAGTAATGTCTCTTTAGAGTTTACTAAAAACCGCTTTTCAATCCATCGAATCTCCTTTCACGGTGGAGTTAGGAGGTGTTTTTGCTCAAATATGTGGTAGAAGTGAGAGTCCATATGTGGTGTTCATGGATCCTGTAAATACGCCAATATAACTCAGAGCAGTGTGGCGTCAGCAACTCAAAGAAATGTGTAACCTCTCGGTAGAAAACAAGGAAGCAAATTTTCACATGGTTCTTCTGTGACTCTCATTAAAATCAGGAAGTGGATCAAAAAGTGGTAATAGGTCCCATTTGCCTTGAGTACCAAAGTGTGGCCACGCTGCCAGCCTTCTCGTTCACTCCTGAGCAGGCCAGGGAGAATAAGCAGTGGATAAATAGTGCCAGAGAACGCTCCTTTCTTTGTGTTTTGAGACAAACTCAGAGGGCTAGACACATGCCACTAACCTCAGAATTAGTGGTATAAACATAAATAAGTAAATTGTAGTACTGGCCCCTCCCCCCCCCCAAGAAAATCGTATATGGAACCTAAACATATCAAACAAAAGCAAGCAGTACTGTTCTAGTTGAACTACAGCGTTGGGGTCCCGTCCCTTTGACCTCAGTTTTGTTCCTTGCAAGAAAGAGGCCCCTTGACACTCTGCTCTGCCCAGCCCAGTTAGAAAACTACTTTTCTAGATAAAAGTCGACAGGTAGAGATGTCAGAGTCCTCCATGTTCCTCCTTTCTCATGTAATGACTGCCCTTCTCCTCATGCCTTGGCCATTGCAGTGTAATTACAGTTATTTTCACCGGCTTGTTCCAGTATTCACAAATGAAACTTGGTAAAGGAGATACTTCTACATGAAATGTTTCCCATTGCATAATTTTTAGAAATAATCATAGGTGCATAACAGTTGGGAAAGCAATGAAGAACAACCTTAACTTAAACATTTTAGTAGCCATTAGAATGTATCATGTTTTTATATTTTTAAATATTTTAATGTTTATTTTTGAGAGAGAGAGCGAGCAAACATGCGTGAGCAGGGGAGGGACAGAGAAAGATGGAGACAAAAGATCCAAAGCAGCCTCCAGGATCTGAGCTGTCAGCACAGAGCCTGACGTGGGGCTTGAACCCACAAACCAGGAGACCATGACCTGAGCCGAAGTCAGATGCTTAACTGACAGAATCACCCAGGTGCCCCTAGAATTTATCATTACTAACATATTTTAAACTGCTTTTCCTATAAAATAACGAATGTATTTTTGCTGATTTTCACATTCCTGACAATGACTTTCTTAAAACTTGGAAGCCTGTTTTCTTACAGAGCCTCTGACTGTTCTTCAGAGTCAGTCTCGTGTAAAACTCTAGGGGAATCCTCACCATTGCTATTCCAAGCAGTATTAGAGGCTATGAAAACTTGCCCTAGTGCTGTAAGCACTGGGACTAGAAACCAAGTTCTGTTAGTTTGTCATCACTAACGTTCCCACATGATTTTCTTGGCTAAAGTCATAGGTAGACAAGGCTGCACACTTCAGTAATAATCTGGTCCAAAATCTTGTTTCATGTTTTAAAAATGCATTCACATATCTCATTCCATTTGATCCTACAAATAACTCTTTGAAAAAGATTGAGCAGTCATTATTCCCAGATAACAGATGAGGAAACTGAAGCTCAGAGGAGCTAAATAACATGATCCCAGCTGCACAGCTATAGAACCAGAGCAAGGATTACAACTCCGTGACTTCCTCTAACCTAGCCCTTTTACCATCACTGGCTGTTGACAACCATAACCTTACAGTATTCAGGTAAGAAGCCATACTTCGTCCTTGACACATTAATATGAATGTCTGGCACCTTGACACATTAATATGAATGTCTGGCACGGGTGTAGGCCAAAATCATCACCCTGGCCTGGTGTCCACTGTGCAGAGCAGAGATTGGTGACCTTCTGTGTGCCAAGGAGGAAAATGATGATGGAAAAGAATTTTAAAATATTTCTTTTAAAAAGGTTTTAAATTTAGTTGCCTTTTTTTAAAAGAAGAAAAGCTCTTGAAAAGAGAGAAGCAAAATATATGATTTTTGATGTCTTGTTCTTTGAGCTTCTTTGTTAAAATTTTACTTAAAGCTGACGATCCTTGTAAGTGAACCATTGGAGAACATAACACAGAGTGGGCTTCCCAAACATAGTGATCCATCAAAATTACCTTTGAAGCTGAAAAAGCAGATATCAGGTGCTAGTCTGTGAGATTTGTAGGTTTGAGACAGAACCCAGACATATATTTAGAAACTTCCACAGGTGGTTAACGATGTGCAGGAAAGTTTAAGAATTGCTGAACTAAAAGGCAAATAATTTAATATCCCGTGATTTAGAGAGACTTATCATTTACTTCGTTGTCCAAATACGTGGATTAGTGCATGGTTAGGAGGGATTTACAGCCTTGTAAATAATCAGAAGTTCAGAGGCTTTGAGATGGGAGTCCTGTTGAAGATATTTTCTGACTTGAAAGATATTTTCTCAGAAACTTCCATATGAGAGCAGAAGACCTGGGACAGTATTCCCCAGCCCAGTGATAAAGTTGGATTCCACTTACTAGAAGTCTGACCTTGTATGCATTATTTCAACTCTCTGCCTCACCTCTCACAGGGTAGTGGTAGGGATTAAATGTGTTAACACTCATAAAGTGCTTAGAACGGTGCTTGGCATGGTAAGTGCTTAATGAATTCCAGTCACTGTTGTTACTGTTGACACTTTCCAACCCTAAATAACACCATTTATGACTTATTTACAACCTTATTAACATGCTTCCCGCCTAAATTTGCTACACTTTGTACCAAAGTTGACAAGACCAAGACTGTTCTGCTGTAATCTTTGGAGTCTTAATTTGTTTGTTCGTGACTCTCTTTATCTAAATCCTACTCATTCTTCAAGACCTAGCTGGAAGGATGGAGTTGGATTCTAGGTCCACCACTGACTGGAGCTATGATCTTGGACAAGTTGCTTAAATTTTCCATGCCTTGAGTAATATTGAGGGAGGTACTTTCCCTTACCCTGCAATTTCCACAAGGGCATCTGCTTCCTAAAATGCAAAACAGAAGAGTTTAGATTAGAGGATCATTCTGGGTCCTTCTCTTGTCCCCATTACTTGCTCCTTTCTGTGAGAAGCAGTTAATCTGATTGATGGGACCTTACTAAATCTGTTCTCTACTGGAGTGTCTCCAGTGTGTAAACCAAAGCAACAGACTGCTACCATAAATCGAACCCACCGCTCCCTTGCTCTGTGGGACCACCACATCCGAATTTGTAGGTTCTCGGTGTTCTAGCCATCATGCAGTAAGCAATGCATGCAGGGCTGGCTTCCTGCAGGCCCTGCCAAGCCTCTGCCCTCTCAGTTCTCATTTTTCTGCCTTTAACCCTGTGGGTCCCAAGGCCTTGATTTGAGACAATAGGAAATAGATCCCACCATGTTTTCTAACCCAGCTTTGCTAACGTGACTGTATTTTGATTCCCACTTGGAAGCATGTTTCTATTCTGTTCTCAATTCAGAATCCCAAAGGGAGGAAGTATGGTTACCCTTTATGTACTAATAAGTAGGAAGTTGAATAAGTGGTAATGTTTTTCACAGTTGAATGAGATAGGGTCCTTTCCCCAAAACAGCTGTCTTATCAATTAGCTTTTTTTTTCCCCCATGTATTTTAGTCTTTTTAAATTTTTATTTTAATTCCGGTCAGTTAACATACAGTATTATATTAGTTTCAGGTATACAGTATAGTGATTCAACAACCTAGTACTTTAGTCTTAATTCTACAATTAAAATCATAAAGCCTTTGAAAGCAAAAAATGTGTGTCCTACATTGTCTTAGTTTCCACAGCACGTGGCTGATTGATGGACATATACATTGTAGGTGGCGCCAGAGGCACTTACTAAGTCAACATTTCTTTCCCACACGGAAAAGAAAAAGGCTTCAGCATTGTCATGTTCAGCTAGAAAAGTACTATGAATGAGAAATCGTTTCTAGGAAGTAGCCATATATGAGTTTTGATTTCCAGCTTACATGCTCCAAAAGCATAACAACATTGAACTCTTTATGGGTACTTTTCTTGCTTTATGTCTCGTAGGTAATAGAGGTTAAATAGGTCAGATAATGTAATCTTTTGTCTACGCAATATGATCTACATGGACCAAAACCCTGGGGCAATAGCCTCCTCTTCTCAGTCCCGCTCCCCCCTACCCTGTTCATTCCCTCTTTTGAGACTGCTCTTGGGCACATGTCAATGACAGCATATTCTCCATTGAACTCTAGTTGTTGATTTAATATGAGTCTAATCTATTCCTCATCCCCTCTCTAGCAGTGAGGTCCCCAAAGGCAGGGATTCTGGATTCTGTCTCATTCATCTTGGTGTCCCGGGCATCTGTGCTCAGAGACTGTTAAGTTAGATAACAAAAGGCTAAAAAGCAAATTTTAGGAGAAGATTAAGTCACAGTTCTCCTAAGCTGTGAGTTTAACACATTGACCCCAATGAAAGGCTTTCAAGGATAACCCAACTGCAGAATGGTGGGTGACCTTGGTGCCTCTGAAGGGAGAAAAGGCAGACATGGAGCTTTCAAAATATTTGTGGGGGTTTTTCCTCATGGAATAATCATGGTCTACCACTGAGTTTTCTTCCCGTGAGGGATGACAGAAACACAGCTGGTTATGACCTTTTGCTTCAATGATATGACCAGAGTTCAGCGGATGAAACATGAGCATGAATCCCTGACTCTGAATGTACACCTTGGAGGTGTCAGCTCATTAACATTTTTAAAGAACTGTTTTTGATCTTGTGAACCTCTAATTGATTAACTGTAAAACTGACCACTTAGGGTAACACTGAAACACTTCCTTGAAAGCTATTGACTGCTGATCTCTGATCCATAGATCTCTGATTTTCTTGTTTTACTTAAAAGTCAGTGAGTTTAAAGTTAGCATTCAGTCACTTGAGGACTCCATTAGGAGTTACCAAGTTGAGGGGCTCCTGGCTGGCTCAGTCATTAGAGCATTTGACTCTTGATCTTGGGGTCATGAGTTCAAGCCCTATGTTGGGCATAGAGCTTAATTACGAAAAGTAGGAATTCCTAAGGTGATTATTTCCACTTTATGTGAAGCAGCCTCAAATTATTTTCCTTAAGTAACGTATGTCTAAAGTCAGTTTCTATTAACCTTTGCTGAATAAATAAATGAATCATTAACTAAAATGTACATAATGTATTCTTATTCTTAATCAGAGACAGTTTAAGGCTGTCATGCCAGAAGAGACTGACTTGAAATAATATAGGTTAGTAAGGCTACTAGAGAAATTTCTGTAAAGAATCATGGTCTGCTGTGAAACAAAGCTGGAGGTGCGAGGACATTGTATTTGACTCAAAGAGGCATTGCAGCTTCACAGAATGGCCTGAAGTCAAGATCCATTTCATTACGAGGTGGTCCCAGATTGCACCGCACCATTTAGACTGCTAAGACCCAGCTGGAACTAGGCTTCCTGCACAGGGTCTGTCTCAAATAGAAGAGTTCTTTGCTGGGGCACCTGGGTGGCTTAGTCAGTTGAGCCTCTGACTTAGGCTCAGGTCATGATCTCATGGTTTGTGAGTCTGAGCCCCACATTGGGCTCTGTGCTGACAGCTAGCTCAGAGCCTGGAGCCTGTTTTGGATTCTGTGTGTTTCTCTTTCTCTCTGTCCCTCCCCAGTTCATGCTCTGTCTCTTTGTCTCTCAAAAGTAAATAAATGTAAAAATTAAAAAAATAAATTAATTAAAATGAAAATTTTAAAAATTTAAAAATTTAAAAAAAAAAAAGAAGAATTCTTTGCTTTCTTTCTTCTGAGTTCCATACAGCTTTCTGGTTTGTCACTAGGCTCTAGGTAGCTGTACCAAGTACAGCACCTCCAGTGAACTTCCTTCTGCACTTCAGGAGGGTGTAGAAAGCCACCCTTGAGTTTTCATGATGAGTTTAGTGTTGTGGTGTAGCTTTGACCATCCGTTTAATGGGAGATCTGCTTTCCAGATGACTGTACATATGGAGATGAGAAGCTTTTTATTTATTTATTTATTTTTTGTCTTTTTTGCCTTTTTTTAAAAGCATGGCTTTTCATTCAGTTTCTAAATTTGGGGTAAAAAGGTCCCCTAGGGAGTGTTTTCAGAAGTGTTTGAAGTTTGCATCTGATTTTGGAGGAAAGTTGGAGACCTACCTGTGTGTGACAGGCACCTGTCCCCACATCCACCTGTCCCACTAGGGATAAGGGCCATTCTTTTGGATCATTCATTCAACATTGATCTTTCCTTTTGTATACTCAAGTCTGTGGTCTTAAAATTCCCCCCCATATATGTCATGTCTCCCTAACTTCCTTGTTAGGCTTATGGAATTTGCAGTATATGTATTTGCAGATGACCACATATGGAGTCATTTGACCACATGTCTTCCTCTTCAAGTCTGTCTTTGTCAGCCCGCTCTTGTTTTCTATTTACATCTTGAGACTTTTTTGGAGATTTCCTCTCCCCTCTACCATCTCAGGGTCTCAGAGATTCTTGGCAGTCAGTCTTGTTCCCCTTGTATGTTTGTCTGTGGTCAGTCACCCCTCAGGCTGGTGCTGTGTTCAACAACATTTCTTTGTACAATTGCTCTTTACGGTTTATAAAACCCCTTTCCATGTGTTGATGATACTTGGCATGATGCTGTGAGTCAGGCTGGGTGAGATTCCTTATCTTCCTCATATCACAGAGCTGAGGCAGCAGGGTGCTTCGAGATTCATAGGAATTCAGGGACCTTCAAGGTCCATGAAGATTTACCCATGAATTAGCCCAGTTTGTCGGTTAAAAAGTGGCCAATTCTCAGACATTTCATGGGACCAACTTAATAACAGATGGGAAGGCAGGCCCAGAAGTCAGCTCTTCATTCCCCCACCCTAGGGACTGTCCTCTATACCCAACTGTCCCACCTTGTACTGGTTTCTTCCAGGAAATGTCCCAGAAATTGAGATGGCATTCAAGGGACTTCTTGATTCTTAGTCACTACTGGGACATAGCAAAGGAACTAGTGTCAATGTCTTGAGTGCCTGTTGCACCCAAGCAGGGTAGGAGAGTCATTGGTGTCAAAAGTGAAGCCACTGGGTTAAACTTATTTAAAAATGTGGTTAGTTTTAATTTTATTTTTTTAAAAATGTTTGTTTACTTATTTTGAGAGAGTGAGAGAAAGCATGCGGGAGAGGGGCAGGGGGGTACGGGGGGAGAAAAATCCCAAGTAGACTCCATGCCATCAGCACAGAGCCTAACAAGAGACTTGATTCCAGAAACCATGAAATCATGACCTGAGCTGAAATTGAAAGTTGGACACTCAACCAACTGAAGTGCCCAGGTGCCCCTAATTTAATTTTTTGATAGTTAATCTACTAGGATTTAAAATAAAACTAGTATTAAATAAGTCTACATAGAGGTGTCTTGCCCACCTCAGTTTCCACATCCCAACACATACCATCTATAGGTGATCATTTGTACTGGTCTCAGGTGAATCCTTCATAGTGTGTTTTATGAAAATATAAGTAAATATAAATGTAATATTATTTCCCTCCATTTTTAAGGTATTTATTTAAGTAATTTCTACACCCCACTTGGGGGGGCTCAAACTCATGATCCTAAGATTGAGAGTCACATGCTCTTCTGACTAAGTCAGCCAGGTGCCCCTGTTGCCCCTCATTTTTTTGAACAAAAAGTCGTATGCCACACTGTTCCGCACCTTGCTTTTATCACTTACCAATGCATTTCACAGAGCTCTATATTTCAGTAGGTAGACAGCTAACTTGCTCTTCACAGTTGTGTAGATTCTCTTGTAAGTATCCAGTATAGTTTATCTGTTTTCCTGTAACTGAAAATTTGGCAACCTCTAGTATTTTAGTTATTATATGTCTTTTTGCAATTACCAACCTTGGCTATACCTATATATGTACGTTTACTCTCAGAAATGGAATTGCTGGATCGGCAGGAAAATCCATTTATAGTTTTGATAGATAGCACCTAAGTGCCTTGCAAAGGGCTAGAACTGTTTCTGTTCCCACCATCAATGTATGAGAATGGCTGTTTCTTTATAGCCTTACCAATAGAGTGTGGGTCAATCTGAAAGATACAAAATGGAATGTGAACTTTTTTTTTAATTTAATGTTTATTCATTTTTGAGAGAGAGAGAGACACACACACAGAGTATGAGCAGGAAGAGGGTCAGAGAGACACAGAGACACAGAATCTGAAGCAGGCTCCAGCCTCTGAGCTTGAACTCACAAGTGCTGAGATCAGACCTGAACCGAAGTCGGACATTTAACCTACTGAGCCATCCAGGTGCCCCTGGAATGTGAACTTTTAAGTAAGGTCTCTGTCTCTGACCTTGCCAGTGGTTTGCAGTGGAAATACTGCACAGTTCCAACATGTGGTGCAGACAGTGGAAATAACACTTCACCATGGCCATGGGCTTATGCCAGGTCTGGTGGCACACACACAGAATGGACCCACGTTGCCACTTGCAGAAATTCTTGGAATGGAAATTTGAGCACGTGTTCATTATTCATCTAACTAGCAATAGTAGAGCTAAAGACCACAACAGTGTTTACTGGAACAGAAGAGGGGATTGGTCCACCACAACACACTGTGTGCCAGGCTTTCAGTGCTAATTTCGCAGCTGGTTACCTTATCTCAAGGTATGGAGCTCCAGAGATACATCTCAAATCACAGACAAGTCTTGCTGAACCTGGAATTTCCACACCCAAGGGGATGCACTCTTGAGGAATTTTTTTGTGCTTTCCTGAAGATTTATAATTGAGTAATGAGTACCCTGTAAGAGAAATTAAAACTGGTGGAGTACAATGTAAACGTTGAACTATGAAACAGTATTGCTAGACAATTATGAAGTTGTCAGGCAGTTTCCTGCATCCCACAAATAAGGCATCATGTGAAAACACAGGATTTATAGCCTCGATAACATCTCCACATTCCAGGCCACGTTCACATGACTCTACCATTCTCATCGGAAAGATTGATTCTTAGTCTTATTTTTCTCAGTGGACAATGTGCTCCATGTAGAAAAAGAAAAATCCTGTTAGTTCCACTGCACAAAAAAAGTGTGGTGAAAGGATCCTGGCAGAATGGTTAGTCCACTCAAACAGGTATTCTGCGTTTGCAGAGAATTTTTGGTGGGGACGCTTCCACAGGGAAAGCCATTCCTGTTCCTCCAAGTGGCCTCATTGCGCTTGGATGACTGTGTGTGACCTACACAGGAGACTGATCCTGGGCACAAGGGTGTCGTGCCAGAAGCTAGGTGACACACCCCTGACAAATACGCATTTTCTTTTGTTAATACCTGAAGGCTTCCGCAACAGGCCTTCCCAGTTTTGTTCTCAGGCTCCTTGCAGCTGCTTCTCTAGAAGTTTGTTATGTTATCATCCGGGGGCTGACTGGTCAGAAGCGTATTCTTTTTTTGTGTGCCATCATCATTTAACCTGCCACACGTATTCAGGATGTCATCGTAGGTATATGTTTTGTGTTAACTGAATGTGGCTGTTGGGTCCACTTTGTCATTGTTGTCGATGCCAAGGACCCCTGGGCACTAGTTTGGAGGCAAGAAACCCATGTGGGTTCTCTGACCCTGCCCTTTGTTTTTTTTTGGCTGTTTTGACTTAATTGCTCTATGGGCACACTCTGAGAGGCGGCTGCTTTGTCCATGGTGGACCATCTGTTCTGTTGTCTTTTTGGTCATAACTCATAGGAACTACTTGAGAATAAATTTGAGATTGCTCTGCATACCTTTTTTTCACTCCCATCTCAGCGCCTTGGCTCTATTCTTGAGTATCACGATCTTGAGGACCACGGCATGAGTCACAGTGGGATGGCCTAAGGAACCAAGGTTTTAGACTTTGAGGGGGTTAGGCTGGGGCACTGAAAAGAAAGATTTGTGTCACAAGAGTTTTTTGTTTTGTTTTGCTTTTGTTTATTTTTATTTTAGAGAGAGTGAGCGAGAGAGCGTAAGGGAGAGAAAGAGACAAAGAGAGACAAAGAATCCTAAGCAGGCTTCGTGCTCAGCACAGAACCCGATGCAGAGCCAGATCCCACAACCTTGGGATCACGACCTGAGCCCTAATCAAGAGTCAGACCCTTAACCAACTGAGCCCCCAGGTGCCCTTGTTTTTTGTTTTAAGGAACATTGGCGCTTGGGTCTTGATTGAAATCATTTTTACTCAGTGAAGTTGACCCAGGAGTATTTGGCAGTAGCAGTTACTGATCTAAAAAGCGTGTGGTTCTGTTCCAGGCCCAATGAGGTCGTCAGGGGGAAATGTTCTGACATTTCAAACAAATTACCTCTGTGTATAGGGTTGACACTATGCCCTGTCAGGTATGCATGTATGGTTGACACCCTGAGGAAATTATTCAATATGGAAAGAGATAGTAAAGAAGAAACATTAGAGTTATAGTATGTAAATAAACTGCTTATCAGGAATGATCATAGAGGCCTTTGCTTAAATAAATAAGAAATTGATGCATAGGGTCTGCAGGCCATCTCTGCCAAGTAGACCTCCCTCAAAATATAAGACATGACATCCACATCTGACGCCGTGTGGAAAGAGGCATGCAGGCCAGCTCTGGTTCAGATTCCATTTCCGCCACATGCTGGGCGTGTGGTTTTAGGCAATTTATTGAACTTCTCTGAGCCTCAGTCTTCTTAGCTATAGGTTATGGATAACTCAGTTATCTACCTTGCAGCTCATAAATGTTAGCTATTACTTTTAATCATTTTTAATACAAAGAGAAGCTTGATATTACTTACTCAGCTGCCCCATAGCTTCTTCCAAAATTCCCCTCTCTCCTTCCGTACATACCACCAATAATACTGTGTTTGCTTATATTTTTTTTAATGATTTCTTTCTTTAAAGTTTTGAGAGAGGGAGAAACCGAGCTTGAGCGGCACAGGGGCAGAGAGAGAGGGAGACACAGAATATGAAACAGACTCCAGACTGAGCTGTCAGCACAGAGCCCGACTCAGGGCTTAAACTCACGAACCTCAAGATCATGACCTGAGCTGAAATCAGACGCTTAACCGACTGAGCCACCCAGGTGCCCCCTGTGTTTACTTATAGAATAGATGTAGAAACACATCCCTCTTCCCCTTGGTTAGGTTAAATATGCTGGTGTCTGAGTTTGCATGTATTCTGTAGGAATCAATGTTTAGTGAAAAGGGATGGAGACAAACAGATGTTCTCACAATCCTGATGCTCATGGAACAGAATTGAATGTTTCCATATAGGTACATTCTATTGGCTTAAGCAATGTGGATATTTTCTGACCAGCCATATGGATCTTTTGTCATCTGAGATGTTAATATTTTCCTTGTATTTTATAGTAGCTCTGGAACATGGCCAGTTTCTTGAATAGGGTCCACATGGCTCATTATGCGCAGGGCCCAGAAACTGGCTTGCTTGTGCGATTCAAATGAACAGGGACACTTAGAAGAATTGGGGGCTGGGGTAGGGCAGTGGGCAGGGGAGTATACACAATTATTTTTGCTCCTGCATTAACCTACATATAACGAGCACTTTCTAGTGCTTTACGATAAGTAATTAAAAGAAATTATAGACTTAGATGCAAAAATAACCTGAAAGACAGCTGAATGTATGGACCCACCAGTTTTCTCCACGTGTGCAGAAGGTTAATCCTTGTTAACGCTCGGAACATTAGGTTTCTACAGAAAGGGCTGCATGTCCACACACGTTTTGGCATCTGCCCACACGCTTCTGTATGGTATGACTCTGCAACCTAGAAGAAGGGCTGCGGGTGTACATTTGTGCTTCAGTGGAATTTAACAAACTGATGTCTGAAAATGGTCTCATAAAGGTGAGCAACAGAGAGCTAATGGCATTCTCTTGCCAATTTCATCTTTCCCCTAGGATCTCCTACTAGTAGTTTTAAAAGGAATTCTATCCTTTTGTTCTAGGGGCACCTTATCTGTCCAGTTTCTTCCTCCACCTATTTTTCACCTCTTACTTTTTAAAACTTAATGTCCTCTGTCATAGCTCAGAGGATAGGGTCTAATCCAGAGTGAGCGGTCTCTTCATCAGGTGAGACTCATCTGCCCTATTCTCATTTGACCACTTCTAAGGTAATGACATTGAAGGCTTCCAGTTTGGACCTAAGATGTCTCTAATTATGAACAGATATTCTGTGACGAAATTTGCTCAGATAACTAATTAACCACAGGAATACGTTGGCTGTGGAAAATTTCAGGAGCACCATCTGTGGAAAAACTGAGAAGGGCATCTCTTTACCATAGCTCTGGGGTCCATTAAAGTGTGTGTATGTGCGTGTGTGTGTGTGTGTGTGTGTGCGCGCACACGCGCGCGTGCCTGCAGTGTCTAGTGGGCGTTGGCTCACAGCTGTCAAAATTGCCATAACATCTCATTGTAGGAACTTCAGAGTGTCCAGCAACCTTACAAGCAACCTGTTGAAGCTTCCAATTCTGAGGAAAGAGACTGAAAATAGAACAGACTGGTCTTAACTTTCTCTTTTTTTAATTGTCATTGTTCTGGCTTGTTCTCAATATCCACATTATAGCACCCTTCTTTTCTTAAAGGGGGATTTCCTCTGGCCTGGGAACATTACCACTGTGTGTTCTTCCCTTAGGGACAAAGAGTACAGTTACGTCATTCTTGCACTTTCCTTAAGTTCCTGAGTCCAGGAACTTGGAAGACAGTACTCTGCTGTGCTTTCACAACATCCCCTGTTAGCAGGCGTGCTGTGTTTGTGATTTGGAGGAGGCCGTCCCTCAGCTGTGTTCGCATCTGTGCTGTGTGGGGCTCAAGGAGGAACCCAATAATACTTAGGATTCTGCCTGGGAAAAGAGGGCTCTGTGACATCTCAGCCCCACCCAACTGCATATGATCTAACAGCAGCAACAGCAGCATTGCCAGTATGAGTCATGTGTGTCTGCACTGGTGACTTGGTGACTTGGTGACTTGGTGTTTGGGAGCTAGCCGACTTTTCAGTCCCTCGTAAAAAACCTGAACAATGAAGCTATCTCCAGTTCTGTTTATGAAACTACCCCATCAACTCCCCGATGATGATGTCCTTGCAACTCAATTTTTTGGGGAGGGGGTCCTTTTGGTTCCTTCAGTCTTGAGGAATGATTACAAACGATTACAATTGTTGGAACCCAACTGAGGAATTGAGTTCCCTGCTGAATACCTTACTGAGATGGAGAAGGATTGGGGTCAAACAGGGGATTTGGATGCTTGACACACTGATATGTTTTAGGTTTCATTGTTGCTCCCACTGCTGTTGTGTTTTGTTGTTGTTGTTGTTGTTGTTTGGTGGGATTTATTTAGGAGTTAGGTGGTAGGAGTTAGCTAGATCTGTTGGCTTTAGGACAGGCCTGGAAATAAATCTTCATTGAGTGAGTCAGTTTTCCCTGCCTCTGTCTCTATTTCACCATCAGAAACCTCTGGATGAAGGGAATATTAATGTGTGAGGAAATCTATCACCTGCCAGTGATGTTAGGTTTTGTAAGAGATCAGAGAGGCCAATTATGCTTGTTCTTGCTTTGTAGCATTGAGATAAAAACTAATGATTGAGTAGAAGTCCAGAGGTAGTACAATATAAATTCTCATTCAGTCAATCACGTTTATAGCTATCTTGCATTTTATTGTATAAACACAATAGTGGAAAAGCAAGTTGACAGAAAGGGAACCCAGATTTATTTAATACCATCACAAAAGCAAAATTATTTTCCTACATAATAAACATTCCAATAAAACAAGTTGAGCCAAGGAGGCGAGTAAGCCCAAGACAGGCTCAGAATGTACCACAGTACTTAAGTTGACTTTAGCCCTTTCATTTCCTTATCATAAGTAGCTTCCTTTCTCTTTATCAGTCCAGTGTTTCTCAACTTTAATGAACCACTGGAAGTATATGAATCTTGTAAAAGTGCATATTCTGTTTTAGTGGACAGGGTGGAAGGGGTGGAGGAAGGGAAGCTGAGATTCTTTGTTTCTTTTAAGCCTCTAGGTGATACTAATGCTGCTGGCCCATCAATCTCACCTTGAGAAGTAAGATTTCATTTAATTTTTTCAGGTCCTTCCTTACAAAGTGGGTCATCAAAACTTAATGGAACCTGTTAGATAATATCATAATTAACATTACTGTCTACCATGTATGGGAATTTGATAATTCATTGTTTTTCACAATTTGATAGTTAAAATATTGTTCAGAGAAAGACAAATACTATATGATTTCGCTCACATGTGGCATTTAAGAAACAGAACAAATAAACTAAGGGAAAAAAGGGAGAGAGAAAAAGCGACAAATCAAGGAACACACTCTTAGAGAACAAACTGACAGTCACCAGAGGGGAGAGAGGTGGGGAATGGGTTGAATAAGTGATGGGGATTAAGGAGTTCTTGTGATGAGCACTGGGTGATGTATGGAAGTGTTGAATTGCTATGTTGTACACTTGAAACTAGTATAATACTGTATGTTAACTACCTGGCATTAAAATAAACTTAAAAAGCAAAATAATAATAATAGTTAGAAATTTGTTAAATCTGAACTTCAGTTTATTATAAACAAATGTCACCTGAAAAATCTAAAGAAAACAATCCTGGGGCATCTGGGTGGCTCAGTTGGTTGAGTGTCTGACCTCAGCTGAGGTCATGATGTCAGGGTTTGTGAGTTCAAACCCTGCATCAGGCTTTTCACTGATGGTGGTGGAGCTGCTTCAGATTCTGTCTCGCTCTTTTTCCGCCCCTCCCCACTTGTGCATGTGCACACTTTCAAAGATAAATACATTTAAAATTTTTTTCTTTTTTCTTTTTCTTTTTTAGAGAGAGAGAGTGAAAGCTTGAGTGGGGAACAGGGGCAGAGGGAGACAGAGAATCCCAAGCAGGCTCCATGCTCAGTGTGAAGCCCCACACGGGGCCCAATCCCACGAACCATGAGGTCACGACCTAAGTCAAAGATTTCGATGCTCAACCAACTGAGCCACCCAGGCACCTCAATGAACATTTGAAGGGAGGGAGGGAGGGGGGAAGGATTAAAGAGGTTAGGCTTTTTAATTGAATGTTAACTGCCATTTTGTTCTTGTAATTTAAGAAATAGCAGTTTAAAAATATATTTTAAAAAGCAACATATTATGACCATCTATTCATTTGATCGGCAAGTAACTTGCTCACGCTTGAGACTTTATTATAGAGATGTGCCCTGTGTGGGCAGTAACTCTGTGAAGCGGAGGCGAAGGAAGAGGGCAGGCATGCATAGGACTGCCAGCCGTGGGTGGCTCTGGCTTCCAGGGAGCCTTCCTTGGCTACAGTCGAACAGTCGGTTTCTTAGGGGCAGTAGTGATGGAGGCACTTAAAAACCTTTGGAATGGTGGTGGCAGCTGTGCCTGGAACTGGAATGGCAGGTGGGGTGTTTTCTGCTCAGACCTGGTCCTTGTGCCAGGCATTTTCTATCTCTTATTCCAAAACTCATTCCATCTCATTTTAAGACTTACTGTTCTTACTTTAATTTCACCGCCCTAAATACTATGCAAATATTACCAGCACAAAGGGAATAGAGTCATTTATTTAGCATGTGTGGGAACCTAGTTTGTACAAGGTCCTACAAGTTATGGTAATTCAGAGAATACCCATCCCTATCCTAATGGAGAATATGGTCTAGTTTCACTCCTGGGCGAGGTAGGTCTCTGACCAGTTGAAAAATGTTTCCTTTTTCAAAGATAGAGAATGGAATATAGGGGAGATTAATAGAGGACCAGAGCTATTTTGCTTTGTATCAAAGATGTATGTAAATTTATAAGGTTATCAAGTTAATAATTCAGAGGAATATACTTTTTTCGTGATAATTACATGTATGTATTACTCTAGGTCTATAAGAACCAGCAATTTCTGTGGTGCTACATAATGTCTGCAGGTGTCACACCATGAGTCCTCTGGAGGATTAGAGAGTTCTCTGGTATGAAAGACTGTGTCTTATAGAAAGCATAATTGGATACCCATGAACATAAAATACATATGGTTAAAAACTTAAACTTTTAAAAAAAAAAGGTTTATTTATTTATTTTGTGTGTGTGTGTGTGAGAAAGAGAGAGAGAGAGAGAGAGACAGACAGACAGACAGACAGAGGCATGGGCAGAGGAAGGGGCAGAGAGAGGAAGAGAAAGAATCCCAAGCAGGCTCTGTGCTGTCAGCTCAGAGCCTGACACCAGGCTCAATCCCATGAATGATGAAATCATGACCTGAGCCAAAATCAAGAGTCTGACATTTAACCAACTGAGCCACCCAGGAGTCCTAAAACCTACATATTTAAGGCACTTCCTTCAAAGCTTTGGAAAAATCTGCATTATCAGATTTCATTTACTAAAATATTTATTAGTTTCAGTTGATTGGTCTTTCAGGCAAGCAGGTGAGCATCTGTCATGATCACTGGCCCCCACCCCATCCATATTTTATTTATGGATTACAACTGCCAATTAATTTCCTTGAGGAATGTGAAGGTTTTTTGTTTATTTGTTTTTAACTCTCAGCTAAGCAGTGTATACCTAATGGGAATATAATGCAGAGGGATGAAAGAAACTAGTCTCTGTAGTTGGAGACCTAGTTTTCCTTTGGAATCTGAGGTTCTGACCTTGTTCTTTGGGGAACCAGAATGAGTGGATGAGTTGATTAAAAACTCTGGTCCTCTTTCCTCCTGTGTGAAAGGGGGATAATTATAGTTACCTGCACCTCTAGGGTCCTATGAGTCTTAATTAGTTAATATTTGCAAAGTGTTTGGAGATCTTTGAATTAAAAGTGCTGAGCAGTGGAATCCAAGTTCAGTGTAATTATAATTGGAATGAGTTTCGATTCCTACCTTCTCTCTACCTCCTTCCATGGTGTTCTTTCAGCCAACCCAGGCATGACCATAGTTAGCACTCATCTCTGGACACTTCTCTCTAACCCCTTCTTCTGCAACTTCCGTCAGCCTAAAAATAAATAAATAGAAAATAGAAGTAAATTAATTAAGTTAGAAGTTATACCCATGCCCTTAACCCTAATCTGACACTTAAGTAACTACTAAATATTTATTTTTAAAGCTCAATAGCCATTAAGGAGAAAATCGATGAATTAACTTGTCCCTTCCCATCTATTATTCTTTTAGGCTCTCTTTCTTGTACCTGGTGATAAACTTGGCTTCTGGAAGCATTTCCCTGTTCAGAAACTCTCTTTGGCTCTTCCATACCTGTAAGGCAAGGTCCGAACTCTAGCATCACCCTCAGAGCTTTCTGGAATCTGACAGTCACTCATTCTTATTTCTCATTATTCCCTTCCAGAACTCTTCTCTCCAGAAATGTACTCAATGCCTTTAACCAAGACTCCATCCATCCATTGGTATCTTTTCTGGACATGTCTAAGTCTTTCCTATCCTTTGCCTTCCTCTTCACAAAGGGTACCTCCTTCCCTAACTGAAAGTAACCTTTTTTCTTTATAGAATGTTTCCTTTTCCTGGATTGTCTCTACCTTTCTGGTGTAGCTATTTACATATATATCCTACTGCTCTCCTAGACTGTAAGATTTGAAAGTAGATTCCACGTGTGATGAATGAATAGACAAAAGCTAATAAATGCATGTAATGAAACTGGATACAAATTGAAAATTATTTATATTGATCTGCAAGATTGCATTAAGGTGGTCTCTTAATAGGTTTGTATCATATATGTTAGTAATTAAATATTAACTGATAATTTCTTCAACATTACCATTACCCTTCTTGCTTATAGGACTAAGAGGAGCAACCATATCTTTAAACTGTTTTCTTTACATGTTATACATGTTATGGACATAACCCTAAGGGACTGTGAAAAAGGAACATTTTGTATTTTTTCTCGTTTGTGCCTAAATTACTTATATTACTGTTTGGTTTTCTTTCTTAGCCTTGGCCATGGAAACATCATTCTATTATGCCTACATTTTTGCATAGCTTTCCTTTAGAGGAAGACCATGTTGTCTGAAATATTCAGGCCTTAAAGTTGAAGGGTCTTTTAGGTCATGATTAGTCCAGTACTGCAAAGTAGCATCTCAGTGGTGCTGCCTTTAGAAAGCTGGGCTCCAGGATATGCACAACTGCAGAAAACTGTGACTGTGTTCTGTAAGCTCCTTCTTGGACCATGTTTTGTAGCATAGCCTCTCTTCTCCCTGCAGTTAAGTGTCCTAATACAGGAAGCATGTCCTGATGTAAAAACTTGGGTGAAGAGGTGACCTGTTAACCTCTCTGAACCATAATTGTCTCATCTGTAAAATGTGGATAATAATACCTGTCTTATCTCCTTGTAACAATCAAATTAGATCATACTTGTGAATGCTCTATAGCCTTTTAGACAAGTGTTCAATTATTACTACAGCATGCTGTCATGGATATTCATCTAGTCAAATGTTTAAGACTCATGAATCATGCTTAAAACTAAACTTTACTTCTATTTTGTCAATTTTCTTTTTAGCCCTGTGTACTATATTTAATTTTTTGAGAATGAGGCTAAGAAAAAATCCTTCCTTGCATTTTATAAATGTGGTTGAGTTGATTATTGTAAGCCTTGGAGCAGAATTCGACAGCACCAGTGAATTTATTATGTATAAACAGATATATAGACTAGCATTCTACTTAGGAGTATTACATAGCCTCTTTATCTTTTGTGCAATAAAGACACATCCAAAGGGCTAAAACGTTAGGATTTGTCATGGAAACTCTTATTCATTGTTAGGATTTCCTAGTATGGCATATAAAATTACTCATTGAAGAAGTTACTAGCAAAAAAGGCAGTTGAAAGACTAAAAAATACAAGTTTTATTATGATTATTGTTATCATTCACTACTTTTCCAAGTCTTCTATTAGAAACTGGACTACACAAGTGATAGGGGGAGTTTGTATGATATGATGTTATTTGCTTTTTAGAAATTATTCAAGTAAGGCTTTACCCTGTTAGAGAAACTAAAGAGATTTTTCATGACTGATAATTGCCATCTATCAGATCCCTTAGAGCTTATAATTTGGGTTTAGAATGGCCTGTACTTGACCAAATAATTCCATTGAGTTCACTGATGCTTTCCAAATGGAAGACCTTCCCACAAAAGGTCAAAAGTGCCTTTTCTAATGGCTTAGTAAACCTATCGGTAAGTTTCTACTGAGAACTATTATTTTATTCTGTGTTGACCATTAATTGTGGGGGCAAGGTAGTCAGACATGATTCATTCCCTCAGAGAGCTAATCATCTAACTGAAAGCTGACCATGGTTACCAAATACTGTTAATATTAACAAGTGAGTAGGGATAGGAGAATACTTAATGAGATATAACATGCAAATTTTAGAAGGGAAGGAATTCTGGAGTCATTAGAGAAGGCGGCATGTATGATTTGATGCTTGACCTGTGCCATGAAGGATAAGTAAGATTTAACCAGATAGAAACAACGCTGCCAGAAGAATGGAACAAGTCACTTCCAGGCAATAATTATATACAGCTCCAAGGATTCTGATCTGATCAGAGTAGAGGTGAATAAGGTGAGGCCAGATTTTGAAGGGTGTGATACCAGGTAAAAGAAGTTAGATGGTATCTAATGGAACAAAAATACCATTGCAAGTTTTTGTGAGAGAAAGATAAGGTGAGTGGTTGGGTCAGGCAGTGATCATCTTGGTTGAATGGAGCAGAGAGGACCTAAAGTACATCAGGGAGACATTGAGATGGTTGAGAGCCAAGCAAAGATGGCGACAGTGGGATGGAGGAAAGGGGATGGACAGGAGAAATGTTGTAAAGGAAAAATGAGCAGGACTTTTTTTCACTGATTGGATTTGAAAATCATACTCAATGTATGGTCAAACTTGATTCCAAGATTCCTAGCCTCCACCCTGGGTGGTCCAAAGTATTAAGAAATCACTGTCAGAAACACAAAAGTTAGGAAGTAACACTGTTTTCACAAAAAGTATTGAGTTTGGTGCTGATGCACTAATAATGCCTTGTAAGGGAATAGGCAGTGAGCATCCTAGAAGTGTCACTCGGGGCAGGGCTGACACAGGGGGCTGGGCTATAGCATCAAATACTTAATTAACTAGATCTGTGCAGATGTTCAGCTTTGAGGGATGCCAGTGTTTGGACGTGAGGATGAAAGCCAAGTTATATTTACTCAGATACCATTTGGTCCTCTGAAATATTTGCTTATGGAACTGCTAAGAAAATGATATGTAAAGTACTACTTTCAGAACCAAAAGGTTCTAATAAAAAGGTACTAATAAAAAGAGGAGACCAGTGAAAGGCAGCATAAACTTCTCTAAGCCAAGTATAGGAAAGGGTATCATGAAAAGTCTCCTACCTGTTGTAGTGATAATAAAACAGTTTCCCAACTCTGTAGTTTAAAATGCCTTAGTACCTTGGGCCATTTTAAGTAGTTCATGTGGGCACTTGGTAAGTATTTGTGAAACTTACTTTATATCATTAATTCTAGTGTCACAGTTTGTCATTCATATTTGTAGCATCTCTGAAGTTGTGTCTTATAGTTGATGTCATTGTATTGTTATTGTTAGCCACATAGGAGTCATCGCCTTAACCAGTTTAGTTTGCTTACTTTTGTTACATATGCTGAAAAATTGTATATGATAAAATGTGTCCAAATAAGTCTAAAAGAACTCGTCAGTAAGTATACAATGACAGTTTCAAGTGATAAAGAAAGCATGGTTTAATTGGTTGCATATTTTATTTCTTAGTGGTACATAAAATGATGGGTTTTATAATGCCGGTGTCTTAGACTTGATGAAACAGGGCGTTGAATGATTGCTGACGACAGCAAACCTCTCCCAGAGTGACATGGACGGCTAGAGAGAGATAGTCTAAATTTGCCTTCTTTCATCGACCTACATTTGAGGTGCCCCTTGGGTTGTTTTAATTTGGACTGGGAACATTAGGAGAAAGGGTTTTCATTCAATGGTGTAAATACTACCTGCCAGGAATAGAAACCTCCTTAGGGGATACATTTCTTTGATGGTGCAGAATCCAGAACATTCACAAAAAGTCCAGGTGTTAGCAGAATAGTTATCTGTGGTTTATTCAAACCATTGTGCCCCCCTCCCACACTGTTGGTGGGCATGTAAACTGGTACAGCCACTCTGGAAACCAGTGTGGAGACTCCTCAGAAAATTAACAACAGAACTCCCCTATGACCCAGCAATAGCACTGCTAGGGATTTACCCGAGGGATACAGGAGTGCTGATGCATAGGGGCACATGTACCCCAGTGTTCATAGCAGCACTTTCTACAATAGCCAAATCATGAGGAAAAGCCTAAATGTCCATCAACTGATAAATGGATCAAGAAGATGTGGTTTATCTATACAGTGGAATGCTACATGGCAATGAGAAAGAATGAAATCTGGCCATTCGTAGCAATGTGGGTGGAATTCGAGGGTGTTATGCTAAGCGAAATAAGTCAGGCAGAGGAGGACAGATACCGTATGTTTTCAGTTATAAGGAGAACAGGAGAAACTTAACAGAGGACCATGGGGGAGGGGCAGGGGGAGGCAAACCATGAGAGACTCTTGAATACTGAGAACAAACTGAGGGCTGATGGGGAGGGGAAGAAGGGAAGGTGGGTGATGAGCATGGAGGAGGGCACTTGCTGGATGAGCCCTGGGTGTTACTGGAAACCAACTTGACAATAAACTATAAAGGAAAAAAAAAAAACAATGTGCCCTTCCAACTCTGACCATGTTCGCTCCAAACAGTTCTGAGCATGCTTGCTATTTCTACATAGTAAGAGTGTACAATGAAATTTTGGGGTGTTTGGGGATGGTAATAGTCCCTTAGTGGTAGAAAATGTGATCTCTTATACAAGTGGAGAAGAGAAACATTTGTTTCTCGATGCCAGAATTTTCAGCCATTTCTACAGTATGGCCTATCGCTGGAGGTAGGTTGCCTTCCCATTTAGTGACAGTTCATATTGACAGAAGAACAGTCATTTTTCCTACTGGTTAGACACGTGTGTGTGTCTTTTTGTAAGTCCTTGCTGCAGGACTGAGAAGTAGGAATAGTTAGAGTGTCGGAGCTCAGGGATGCTTCCTTCTGTTGCTAAGGGACCCAGTGCTTCAGGTAAGTGATTCTGAAGTCCTTCACCATCTGACGGTAACCTTGGGTCGGTCTATAGGTACGTTTTCATTTTGTTTGTTCTTCCATTCTAATTGGCTTCCCAGAGCCTGCTTATAGATGTAGAGCCAGATTTAGAGTATAGCAACCCTCTGGCAAACAGGAAAAGATTAATTTTGCGGTGTGCTGTTAAGGGACTTCCCAGAAAACTTCAAAAGCACAGAAAGAAGCACTCCCTGCCTATTTGAAAACGTGCAAAACACCACTCAGCCTTTTAAAGGTATGATAAACTCTGAGCTCTCTCACACACATGTACACACAGGACCATATTTCCAATAAAAGGAGACGCTGAGCTTTCTTGAATGGCTCTGTATATGAGCCAGAAAAGCCAAAGGGGTGAGGGGCTCAGAGAGTTAGTGGAGATAAACGTGGATCCACATATGGGAGGCATTTGACGTTGACTTCAGTGCCTTATTAATGCAGACTTTTCCAGTGCTCTTTTAAGCAGACACATTGTTTTCATGACATCAGCCCCAGGCATAGACACACCATTAAAATCAATGTGTAGAAAATGATTTGTGTTTGGAAATGAACAAAACATTTTCAGTACTGACCACCCAGGTGTAGTAGGAAAACACTGAAGCTGAAGGTTGGAGCCCCGAGCTCTAATACAAACTTTCTTCAGGACGGAAGCAAGTCCTCAGTGGCCTTGGGTTTCCTTATCTGTAAAGCAGGATGACTTAATGGGATTCTTTATGCTTTGTCCTAATAGATTATCGGGGCGGGGCGGGGGGGGGGGATCCATGTACAAGGCTCCTTACAGCTTCCTGACTTCTGTTTTATGGTGCACTTCATGCCTAGATATCACACAGACAGAAAGGCCCCCCACAGACCCCTCAGGCCACTGCTGTCCCTGTCACACAGCTCCTGCAATAGAACCATGTTGCTAACTCAGAAAAAAAAAACATTACTATTACACTTGGAGTTGTTGCTTAGTAACATTTCTGATTTTGTATTTCTTGTGACAGCCTGAGCAGAGATCATTAAAAATTAAACTTACAAAGCTGGTAAAGTGGGAGGAAAGAGGAGAACTTGCAGCCACAGTTTTTTCACTGGTGTAGAAGCCATCTAACCTTAGGTTTAAATGCCACATCTCGGGGCACACACTACGCCTCTCTGGTTTGTATTAAACCACACAGAGCACACGACTGACACTAACGTGTGTCTGGTGCAGCTAGTTCATCACCAGGGCATAAAATCCTTCCCCCCCCCCCAAAGAATGGCCTGGAATCACAATCAGACGGGTGTACCACATCTCTGCGAAAGAAAGCGCTAACCAGCTCTGTGTCCTGTTTCTGCTTTTTCTCTACAGCTCCACCAGGTGAGAAGAGTGATGACCATCCTTTTCCTTACTATGGTTATTTCATACTTCGGTTGCATGAAGGCTGCCCCCATGAAAGAAGCCAACGGCCGAGGACAAGGCAGCTTGGCCTACCCAGGTGTGCGGACCCATGGGACTCTGGAGAGCGTGAACGGGCCCAAGGCAGGTTCGAGAGGCCTGACATCCTTGGCTGACACCTTTGAACACGTGATAGAAGAGCTGTTGGACGAGGACCAGAAAGTTCGACCCAATGAAGAAAACAATAAGGACGCGGACTTGTACACTTCCAGGGTGATGCTCAGTAGTCAAGTGCCTTTGGAGCCTCCTCTTCTCTTTCTGCTTGAGGAATACAAAAATTACCTGGATGCTGCAAACATGTCTATGAGGGTCCGGCGCCACTCTGACCCTGCCCGCCGTGGGGAGCTGAGCGTGTGCGACAGCATTAGCGAGTGGGTGACGGCGGCAGATAAAAAGACTGCAGTGGACATGTCGGGAGGGACGGTCACCGTCCTTGAAAAAGTCCCTGTATCGAAAGGCCAACTGAAGCAGTACTTCTACGAGACCAAGTGCAATCCCATGGGTTACACAAAGGAGGGCTGCAGGGGCATAGACAAAAGGCATTGGAACTCCCAGTGCCGAACTACCCAGTCGTATGTGCGGGCCCTCACCATGGATAGCAAAAAGAGAATTGGCTGGCGATTCATAAGGATAGACACTTCCTGTGTATGTACTTTGACCATTAAAAGGGGAAGATAGTGGATTGATGTTGTATAGATTATATTGAGACAAAAATTATCTATTTGTATATATACATAACAGGGTAAATTATTCAGTTAAGAAAAAATAATTTTATGAACTGCATGTATAAATGAAGTTTATACAGTACAGTGGTTCTACAATCTATTTATTGGACATATCCATGACCAGAAGGGAAACAGTCATTTTGCGCACAACTTTAAAAAGTCTGCATTTCATTCCTCGATAATGTTGTGGTTTGTTGCCGTTGCCAAGAATTGAAAACGTAAAAAGTTTAAAAAAATAATAATAAATTGCATGCTGCTTTAATTGTGAATTGATAATAAACTGTCCTCTTTCAGAAAACAGACAAAAAAAAAAACAACAACAAAAATTTGAACCAAAACATTCCGTTTACATTTTAGACAGTAAGTATCTTCATTCCTGTTAGTACTATTATCTGTTTTACTGCTTTTAACTTCTGATAGCGTTGGAATTAAAACAATGTCAAGGTGCTGTTGTCATTGCTTTACTGGCTTAGGGAATGGGGGGATGGGAGGGGTATATTTTTGTTTGTTTTGTGTTTTTTTTTGTTTGTTTTGTTGTTTTGTTTTCTTTCTTTTCTTTTCTTTTTTTTTTTTTTTTGTTCCCACAGGGAGTAGGAATGGGGAAAGAATTCCTTCAGTATATATTCTGGTTGATAAAAGATTTATTTGTATGCTGTAAAGATGTTGGCAATATCAATCAGATGACTGGAAACGGAATAACAATTAAAGGCAACTGAATGAAGTGTTCTCTCCACTTCCCCTGATGCACCTCCCTAGGCTCCCACTCACCCTTTGGGCTTTGGTCAACAGAAGCTTCTTTTGCTGGAAAGACCTACATTTTCTTAGAGCACATTCTTCCCCTCCCTCCCCCTTTGGTCCCCTCTTTGTTTTGTTTTCTCTTAAAGGAAAAAAATCAGTTGGACACTCTGAAATAATTTACCACTGCTGTGAACAACTTTTGTCATATTGTGGCACTCTCATAAGCATGGAGAACAGTGATTTCTTTCTTTTTCTTTTTTAAAAAGAGAAAAAGAACAACAACAAAAAAACTCAAAAGCAAAGATTCTTTTTTTATGAGGGGTAAACATTCGGGTAAATCGTTTCTAAGGCTTAACAATAGCATGGTAAGACTTAAAAACGTCTTGCAAGCAAAAGAAGGAGTTCTGTGTGGACCCAGAAATGCCTAGGTCAGAGCAGACGCCCACACTGCCAGTGAAGTGAGCCGGAACCAGCCATATGGAGGCTGTGTGGAGCTGACACGTCAATTCCGGAGGAATTTCTGCATGGCCCTCCTGAGGTCTAGGTGGGGGTGGGGCATGGTACTTGAGACATTCCAGGAGGGAGGCCTCTGATGGACGTTTCAGAGGTGGCTCTGGAATGACTGTAAGTTGCTTGGACCTCGCGCTTTAAGTGCCTACATTATCTAACTGTGCTAAGAGGTTCTCGCTGGAGGACCCCACTCAAGCTGACTTAAGCTCTCCACCCCTGGGTAATTTGTCCTGCAGCTAGATTAGCCTGGGGCAGGTTTAGAACCAAATGTGGCATTGTCATCATGAGACTGACACAATGAGATGGAAGACGCTTGCGACATGAACACTTTCTGCTTTGAAATTAGACTTGAGGAAACCAGGGTTTTGTCTTCTGAGAACTTTTGTAAGGGGGAAGGGACAGGAAGAGGGCCCGAAAACTCAGGTTGGATGACCAAGGCTACCAAGAGAAAATCTTATCCCCAGATAAGACTTCAGGAAGGTAGCTGCACGTCTAGGACATGAAAGGCTTAAAGGTGCCTTACTCAATGGAAGAGGCCAGGACAGAGCTGATGAAGTTTTGCTCCCCGGGGAAGGCCTTAGCAAACTCCTGCCCGTCCCATCTGTTAATGGAGAGGTTCTTTGTCTCACCTCTACCATCTTGGGTTTGGAGAAATAAAGTTGGTGGCCTGGAATAGTGTAGTTCTGGGAGAAATGAATCCCAGAGGAAATTAGTGCTAAACCTACTTACCCATTCAGTCCACTATCCAAATCTGGAAATGTCCTAGATCAGTGTCCTTGAATATCAGAAAACCTCAAGAAGTTGCTGCATCTTGGTTGGGTGAGGGCTAAGCAAAAGAGGATGTCCACCATGACCCAGGGAATGAAGATACCATCAGCAAATAATTTCTATTTGTTCAGTCTTTCATTTAGAGCAAGCCTAGCCTATGCTTTACCATACCATCCAAACACCTGTGTTTAAAAGAGGGAAGACTTTAGGTTTGTTTTGTGCTGTTTGAAAATACTGTCTTTGTAATTATTTTGGACATGTAATGAATATCTGCTGTATGTTAACTTTTTGCAACTTCCTTCTGAGGGACAGAATTATAAAACAAGAACTCCCCATCACAGTCTCAAAGTCCTGCTAAGGCCGGATCTGTTAAGTGGTTGAACAGGAGACATTCTGCGATTGTGTGGTCACTGGCTCTCTCTTACCCGATAGGATACATCACAGTCACATGCTTGGTGGTTTACGTTGACTTAAGATTTATTTTGTTAAAATCTTTCTCTGTTGCTGTTCATTTTTGTTCTGTTCAGTTTTGTTTTGTTTTAAAGTCTTGCTGTGGTCTCTTTGTGGCAGAAGTGTTTCATGCATGCCGGCAGGCCCGTTGCTTTTTTATGGTGATTTCCATTGAAAATGTAAGTAAATGTCTGTGGCCTTGTTTTCTCTATGGTAAAGATATTATTCACCATGTAAAACAAAAAAAAATATTTATTGTATTTTAGTATATTTATATAATTATGTTATTGAAAAAAATTGGCATTAAAACTTAACCGCATCAGAAGCCTATTGTAAATACAAGTTCTATTTAAGTGTACTAATTAACATATAATATATGTTTTAAATATAGAATTTTTAATGTTTTTAAATATATTTTCAAAGTACATAAAATCTGGGGGTTCTGGGTTTTTTCTATTCACTGTGAAACAAACATGAAAACGTGTTTCATGATAAATACGTGTGTTCCTTGCTTTAAGACCAACTTGACTAGTTTTAGCAATCGCACACCCCCCCTGGAGGGGATGCTTACTTCAAAGCATGGGAGGCCAATCCTGCAGTGTGTGAGCTTCCAAGAAGCTCTAGGATTGGACCCGTCTTCCACCGTGGAAGACAGGAGTGTCATATTCTAGGACACTTGGAAGTTTTCTCCTTTGAAGTGATGTACTTTCATCAAGTACCAAACCATGTATCCTAGCAACATCAGGATCCACGAATCAGGGCTGGCTGGCTCTGTTTGATTATAAAATAACTGTTAAAAAAAAAAAAAAAAAGCAGGTTTACTTAGAATAATGCGAATAAATTGGCCCAGATTTAGAAATTCAATGACTGAAGGAAAACAGAAATTCAATATTTAGAGGCAGGTCATGTACCCTCAGTTTGGAAATGGTACCATTTGCATTATGTATTTGTATCCATTGCACTGATTTAATTTTTGAATGTGGAGCGTGCAGATTTTATATCATAGTACCCATGATCTAACAGATTGCTAGGATTTCTAAAAAGATTTGCCTCTGTGATGGCTGCCAAGCCGCTGGGTAATTTAGTTAAAGTGTTTAAAGTTATCACTAAATCTCAGGGAAATAAATGGAAGGATTTTAAATTAGAGAAAGTGCCATTAAGGAAAAAAAGCATCTGTTCCTACTCTTCAGACTCCCCATTTGAACACTGACAACCCATCCAGAACGTGGTGAACTATATCTGTACAATGTATCATTTCTATTTCAAACATACACACATGGTTTCCTCTTGTATTGTCTTATAAATAAGGATCAAGAAAGTCATAACAAACATTGACTTGTCTTGTGTATATGGAAGAACAGATCGAATGAGATGAATTACTCGATCCTAATCTGTCAGGGAGCTTGCAAAGTACTCCAGACTCTAAGAGAAGCCCTTGACTGCCAGTCGAGGCACGAACCCAGCCATGGAATTAGAACTTTGGTAAATGTCAGGCTTGACCAATTTTCATAGTCAGGGAAGACTAAAATATTTTTGAAAGGATTGTGTAAAAAGCAGTGAGAATTAAGTGTGGTATTCAAATTACTTGAAGTTAAAGGAATCCGGTTAACAGGACTGAAGAGTTTTCATCAGAAGACGAGGTCAAAGAAATAAAAAATGAAGGCATCTACTAAATTAACCAACTTAGAGTTAACAGAAGTAGTCTGTACTCTGTTCGATGGGTTCAAGCAGTTAAATCTGCTCCATCATTGAGATGCTTAGAAGTAGCCCAGATCATTGCTTTCTTTGGTATATTGGGTTTTTTTTTTTTTCACCATATTGACAGGCCTCTGTGGTTATTGGCAGTGTCTATGAAGATTTCTTATTAGCTGTACTAATTCTATGAGTACTACCCTAGTTGTGAGATTCTGAGCTAAGTGTTAGATCAATGCTAAATCTTCTCTTATGCATTTACATGATTACTAGACTAGATAAAATGTCAAACACATTAGAACTGCAACCAAAGCTTTCCAGCCTGGCCTCAGTTTAGCCAGCACTGAGGCAGCATCAGAGCTTAAGCCGAATGCAAACCATAAATGTCTGGTCTGCATTCTCACATCAAACCTGTTCTACAAGTCAGTTAAAGTTGAGATGGCTGCATAGTTTGGTAAGCTATTGTTAAGTAAAGAATGTTAACAATCAGCATAAGAAATTATATATATGTAAATGTAGGTAAAGTATTTAGCCTGTCGAAATTCGTCCATGGATTTTATCCATCATCCTCAAAATGTTGGACAGTAAAATTAGTGATGGAATCTGGGCCCTTTGGGGCCCTCTGTAATTTAACAAAATTAAAAAAAAATTATTTTTGGTTTTTGGTTTTGGTTTTAGCTGTGAGTTTTTTTTTAACTATAGTTTTAAAGATTAGACGGTTGGTGATTTGGGGGGAAGGAGGGTTGGGAATCTGACCCTTGTTGGTTACATTAAGCTAACTGATGGTTGAGTCTGGGAATCCTCCCCCCAAGAGCCAAACTGAGTGACTAGAGTAGGTGCTCCCGCTCCAAACCAGCCAGTATTTATATACAGTGCAGCTGATGAAGGGGCCTCCCCACCTCTCTTCCCCAGGCTTGAGTATCTTCATCCACTCCCCAATGCTAGCCACCATTTTAATTCTTTATTAAAGAAAGACAACCTCCTCATCTTTTGATAAGTAATTAGATGCAGTATGTTGCCTGAAGAATGTTTAAATATTAACAGAAAAATATTGTGATCTTACACATCGTTATATTCCTCATTAAGAAAGATCTCTTTATGTGGTACACTGTTGGATTTCCATAGGCCCTTACCTCAACCCCTCTAATTATTTGCTTGGCACAAAACACCAGGTCAGGGCCTTCCTGACCTCTCCTTTGCTTGTCTGAATAACAAGAGCGCACCCTCTGTATTTTCAGTATCAGGGAAATGTAAATGCTGGTTTTCCAATTAATTTTCACCACACAAACACACACAGGACCTTTGTATTCATTATATATTTGTGGTAGCCACTAATTTTTCCTATCTGGCAAAACAAAATTACTTTTCCCTTGGAAAAGTAGGCCATTCCTTCTGTCCTAAAATATCTCACACAAAACACTGCCATTTAATGACAGGGCATGTCGTAAGCCTATAAATGACCCAAAATTGTTGATTGAAAGAGTGGCTTGAAGGGCATGTTCTACATTTAGAAATCATCATAAGGATGCTTCTGCAGCATGGCGCTTTGGGGTTGTATTCTGCTCAAATGGTTCCTTAGAAACCAGGAGCTGGTCTGCACAGAATGGCTGAACTCAGGGGAAATATTTTTGTCTAGCTTAAGTGCTCACATTCTGGAAAAATCCATATCAAGTATTGCAGTACATATTCAAATTAATTTACTCGAGCTGCATTCTCCATTGAGCCCTAACATTTAAAAAAAATTCTAGACTGGAATTTAATGCATATCAAGTGAGGAAAGAGGAAAAGACAAAACAAAATAGAAACTCTCTAAAAAGGAGACCTCCGATGGGTACCAGACAACACTTACTTGGAGGTAGTGGTCCCCATACTCTGGTCTAATTGGACTAACACAATGAATGGTTCTGGGTGGGGTCTCTGACCCGCAGCAGCTTCTCCAGGAACTCGTTAGAAATGCAGATTCTCAGGCCCCACCCTAGACTTGCTGAATCAAAAGCTCAGGGGTGGGGCCAGCAAATCCGTGTTTTTAACAGGTCCTCTGGGTAAGTCTCATGCCCACAAATTTGGGAATCAACAGACTGAGGGAAGTAGACAACCAGCCCACCCTGTACTCTAGATCACTGAAGATAGCCGCCCAAGAAATTGGACCTGTGGGTTCGAATGCCAGCCTTGCTGCTACCTCTCTCCAGGGTCCTAAAAACTTCATTCAAACCATCTAGCTTTTCATTTCCCAAAAGCCACAAGAGCAGTGGCTGCTCCCAGGCAGAACACTGCTCAGCGTTGGAAGAAGGCACTGATGATTTAGAAGCGAGCACGTACATATGTGCAGGGAAAGCTCACCATAGTTTATCGTCAACGATTTTTTTTCTTTCCTTTAAAAGCTACAGCAGTTGTGGATTCAGGACGCAGAGCATGTAGTCGTTTGTAACACATTCGGAATGACTGGGAGAAATGAGAAACAACATGCAGCAAATTAATAAGGAAAAGATTATTCCATCTGGGGAGCTGGGCTCTGCACCTGCCAACACGGCCCTCTTTCTGTGAAACAGAGCTATATTGGTCACAAATTAAATAAGCTTCCTGAATTAATCAGCTAGTAACATCCAGCTGAGAAGTCCTAGGTTCACCCCCTTCAGAATGACCAGATTGTAAACACGAAGGGCTTCTCCAGGCTTTGTGGCAAACCTTTCCCTGACTGTAGGACCTGTTTTCTGGAAACAGGGACTGGAGAATAATCTATTTCCACCCCCACCCCATCTCTGTGTCTGTATGTATGTCTGTGTGCATGCACATTCCTGCACATGTTAGACACCGCAGACAGCATTTGCAGATTTTCTGTTTGTGGGCTGGGGTGGAGGTGTCCAGTTAGGTTAACCACCTGTTGGACAACGTGGAGACGTGAACTCTGGCAAGCCTGCCTTAGGGGCCAGGAGTCCTCGTAGCTCAGTTAACTAAGTCAGCTAAGCCTCTTCTGGATCTTGAACTTTCAAGCCCTCATCTGCCATAGGAAGCGATTCAACTGGACTGTCTTGGAGGCAAATTCCAGCTCCAAGTCTGTCATCCTGTTTTTCTTACTAAGTCACTTGTGGTAAAAAGAGATTAAAGAGGTATGGGAAGCACTTAAAGGCTGGGGAACAGTCTGAGAATTCACTATCCATCTCCTGTGTCCATCAGTGATGCCCTTCCTGCTTGGCACGTGCCACAAAATTGAAATCAAGAGGCACTTGGGTCTGCATGGGAGTTGAGGAAGTGGACACATGCCCCAGGGAAGGTGTTCACTTCACATGTGACTTTGAAAATGGTACCAACTAGCTGGCTCTGTGTGGCACAATGGAAAATGGTACCAACTGTTTGACAATCAGGCAGGAAATGCCTTGGTGGTAGTGCCCAAGCATTATTCACGGTGTGAACTTCTTCTAAACTTAGTTTCGAAAGCCAGGCAATGATATTTGCATGTTTTGTGTCACTCTGTATTCAACGGTACCCAGCCAGGAGAGATGCAGGGTGCTTTGCCGAGTCACAGTCAGGAAACCCTGGATCAAACCTCAGGCTCTGCATCCTGCAGATCACTGTTACAGAACTCTGAACACACCGGGCTCGCATCTCAGTCCTTTGCTGTCACAGTGACATGTTGCTCTCCGCTTGCCTCACTGCTGCCCCAAGCGCTGTGGATATGTCCTCTTTATTGAGACAATGGCCATGAAGACAAGCGTGTCACGTGATAAACCAGGGCAACACTATGCCCAATAGCAGACTTCTTCAGAGCCGACCTTTAGGGAAGGTCATTCAGAGTGGAGCTCAGAGGACAAACCTCATGGGCACAGTGGAGTCTGCAATTTCTCATGCCAGCCACCCAACTTCGGCTTATTCCTGGCCCAGAGGCCTTCAGGCCTGAATCTCTGAGAAGCCCCTATTTTCTTTCTAGTTCAATGTACTTCTGCTCCCAGTTTATGTCCATCCTTCCTTCCTGGTGACCTGAGGAGTCATTTCTTCCAGAATTCAACATCTCACCTCTTGGAGCATAGTGTGATAGTATAGATTCTGGAGCCCGACTGCTGGGGTCTGAATCCCAGCCTTGCTACGAGCGAGAGCTGTGTATCTGTGGACAAGTCACTTAACTTCTCTGTGCCCCAATTTTCTTTCTAAATGACAGGTAAAAATACTATCATCTACCTCAGAGGATTTTTGTGATGATCAAATGAGTTAATACACATAAAGCATGGAGGAAAATCATGGACCCGTGGGAAAGTCTAAGATATTTTTACAAATTCTTATTCTATTGACTGGTGATGAACAGGATTCTCCTACCATGGATATCAGAGATTCTTCTCTAATATTCTCTGATTCTTAAAGGAGATCCCATTTCATTGGTGTTTCATTAGCATCCAGGGCACTTTGTCTTTTCTGGGAAGACTCAGAGAGGCAGCTCTTGTTTAGCCACTAACGATACTCCTTGGCTGTTAAGCTGTGGCCAATACACACACTTCAGCAAATGGAGGAGATATACCACAATAAAAGGCATTTTTCTAGACTGTCCAATCCAAATGAAGCCCATTATCCTTAAGTGTCCACTCCAACTGAATGGAAAGGACTGAAGCCAAGGAAAAATGGATGAACTCACATAGTCAGAAAGAGAAACAAGGAGCCACAGCCACATTTCTAAAAATAGCCATGGCTGGTCAGGAGGATCCTATCTCACCGTTCAACCTCGTGTCACCCAGACCATTACACAGTGCTGATGATTAGTGCTCTCTCTAACCAAGCACTGTTCCAGGCACTTCATGCCGATCTAGGTGGCAGTATTAGTATTAACATATTAGAGGAGAGGAAACGAAGGCACAGAGAGGTCAATGGAGTTGCCCAAGGCCTGGGTGCCAGTGAGCAGCAGAGCAGGGGCTGGAATCCATGCAGTCTGGAGCCACTCTGCTAACTGCTGCAAAGACAGAGTGTAAAGAACATTGCGGGGGAGGAGGAAGAAAAGGAACAAAAGAAATGGAAAGTACCTATGTATGTAGGAAGATTTGGGCTTCCATCAAAAAGGAAGGACCCTAGTAGGGCCTCCAGTTTTTAGCTTTGAAGAGAACACTGGCTTGCTCTTTTAAGGGTTAACAGGCAGAGGCTCATGTTGCATGGAGGCCTTTCCAAAAGTGGACGCAGCACTGCCCTGTGCTGAACAATCTGAGCAGGGTTTCTAGAGCTTCGTGTCAGCTGTTTCCAGTACCTGGAAATGGGGCAGCTGTACGCCTCTCACCCTCATGGCAGACCAGAAGGGCTTCCTGTGAGTTGCCAGGACTGGATAGACAGCATGTTCTGGAGCCACTTGCTAAAGTCAGGAAGGCCCAATCCTTCCCAGGTCAAAAATTTACAAAGTAATTCTGTGTTTGAGATTGGTGGAAAAGAGAAAGGGCAGGAACCTCAGCCCTGCTGTGTCTGCAATGGTCTTGGACAACAGGATGCAGGGGGCATGTGCCACCGCCCCTTGACCCTACACCGTCTGTGTGTAGCAGACATCACTACTAGGTCCTCGCTGAGCTTAGTGTCAGCCTCAGAATCCTTAAAATTGAGCTTTGTGTAGTCACTGCCAATTGAATGCAACTGACCCAAAATATGAATTCTGTTTGCTGTCGTGGTTTCCCAGTTTCTCTAGGATAGATCTCATGGGTAGTGGGATAGATCAGGCAGCAAAGTCAAATGCTGAGGACTGGATGTGCCCATCAAGTAGCAGAACTGGGGTGTGAAAGGGCAAAGAATGTTCTGCAGACAAGGATGTAGAGAGTGATCTCCATGGGCTTAAGACAGATGATCCATCTGTGAGAAGCCCAGTACGGGGTGATTACTCTAAGAACGCAAGAGGAGAGTTTGGCCATCGGCAGTACTATTACATTCCTGAGGTATTTTGTACAAGATGCCATGGTAGATGCTTCGCATGCTCTCTAAGATACATGTCAGCCATGAGAGATGAGTGATTTAAGAGATAAGGAAACAGACACAACACAATCCTAAATAACTTACCCCAACGGTCACACAGTTAATAAATGATAAATTCATATTTGAAGCCACATCTACATAATCCCAAGGTCCCTAATTAAAAAAAAATTTTTTTAATGTTTATTCATTTCTGAGAGAGAGAGTGTGAGCGAGGGAGGGGCAGAGAGAGCTGGCTCCAAAGCCGGCTCTGGGCCGACAGCAGTGAGCCCGATGCGAGGCTTGAACTTACCTGAGCTGAGCTGAAGTCAGATGCTCAACCGACTGAGCCACCCAGGTGCTCTACCCCTGATTTTTTTTAAATGAGAAAATTGTTTTCTTTTCTTTTCATTGTTCATATGCTACCTAAAAATCTTAGTAAATTTAGTGCTGACTCTATATTAATAATCTGTTGGCATTCCATTATAACCCTATATCTTCTGGCATTTTTCTCCTTCCCCCCAGGTTTACTGAGATATAATTAACAGATAACCCTGTATGAATTTAAGATGTACAGTGTGTTGAGCTGATGTAGTTCTATGCTGCAAAACGATCACCACCATAGCGTTAGCTAACACCTGCATCACCTCTTGTAATAACCACTTCTAAGAACATTAAAGATCTCTTCTCTTAACAACTTTAAGGTATACAATACAGCATTGTTAACTACAGTTGCATCAGATTGCCCAGAACTTACTCATCTTAGAGCTGGAAGTTTGTACTCTTTGACCAACATTTCTTTTTTCCCTTACCCCCCAGCCCCTGGAAACCCCCATTCTGATCTTTAGTTTTAGGAGTTCAGCTTTTTAAGATTCCACATATAAGTGAGAGCATACAGTATTTGTCTTTCTCTGACCTCCTTTCACTTAGCATAATACTCTCACAAATGCCAAGCCCCCCAATCTTATCCACCAGACCAGTGGTTCTAGATCTTGATCTATATACATTTGAATCACTTAGGGAATTTTTAAAAAATACCTATGCCAGGGCCCCACCCCAGATAAGTTAGACCTCAGGATCTCTGGGAGGGGGCCCAGACATATGTTTTTCTTAAAGCTTCCTAGTAATTCTGTTGACCAGTCAGGGTAGAATTACTGCCCAAACAGGAGATGTGCCAATGGCTCCAGGAGGGCTGAGCCCACAGATGAGGGTCAGGTGGGCCAGTGGTGTGGAGGCCAGAGCTCTGCAGACCAGAGGCTGGCAGGTCGTCACCTGACCCACCCCCAGGTAGCCTGGCCTGAGCCAGCGACAAGCTTCCTCCCACACAGCATTGCATGAACACTTGGCTTGATCTACTGGACTCCAAAGGACCTTATAAAGTTCAAGCAAAGAGAAGAAAAACAAGTAGTCCGTGTTGATTGTTTGGAATATTTTCTCTGTTTCCCAAAGTGACCATTAGATTAACATGTGGCTTTGTCTTCCGCTCCTTCTAGTATTTTTTCTCTCTCTCCTATCCCTACCTCCAGCTGCCAGGCAGCCAGTCCTGATTGACAGTTAGTAGGAAAAAACATCTCTGTCTCACGGTCCCTTCCTGGAGGCTTCTTTTAGCAGCAAAGCAGGACATGCCCAGCTTAGCCAGGCCGTGGGACTAATCGAAATTGGCAAATGCTCTGTGTCAGCAGACACTGGGGTGCTAATGCCCCTGGTCAGCTGGTTAGAGGGTGAGTGGGCAAGTGCCCGGCTTTCTCCTCATGTTTTCAGAACAGGAATCTGAGTCCTGGTAATCACAAGGCTATGGGACCAGAGGCTATTTTGGGCATTCCTTTATCCAATGGAAAGTTAGGGATGTTGTCATCTGAAACAGCCAGGGGGCATCTGGTTTCACCCTTTTCCAGGACATGTACCTAGAGGAAATGGAAGCAATGTCAAGGAGACCAAAATGCGGGTATCACAACTTCCCTTTGTTTTTATTTCCGGGCCTTTATTTTTCATCTGGTCCTTTCATTTTCAGCACATCTTGCCACTACTCTGGATTAGGTCTTCATTAGATTCACCTGGACTCTCACGTCACCCTTCTGGTGGGCTCTCTATCTCCAATCTGTTACCCCATCCCCAGTCTATAGTCCCACGATCACAGAACAATCTCACCTAAAGGTTCAATGGAAATAATGAATGTAAAAATGCTTTGTAACACATGATACAAATAGCAACACCTACCTACACACAAATTTACTGACTTGACAGTAGAAAGGATGCTGTCCTTCCTCCCTGGTGAACAAAAGAATGAAATAGACTGAGAGGAATGTTTCAGGGTAAAAAGACTATGAATTGGTGCACACAGTATTGGAACCTTCAAACAAGTCCTCATAAGGCATCCAAGGTGGACTTGTCTGCTCTGCAATTGTATGTCATCTTGATAATCCTGATGAGAAGTGTAGGGTGGAGACCTAATCATGCCTGTCTCTCAAAGAACTGAGGACAAGAGTGGCTAGCTGATTTGCCAGATATCACTCAGTGAGTGCAAAGCAGACCCGGAACGCACATTCAGAGAACACATGCTTTCCAGGGTACCACACTGACACAGATACATTGGTGTAGATAGTGGACGGATGCCTGGATGGTTGGGTGCATGAATGGATGGAGCATATTTCCCTCCCGTTAACGTGTTGACGGGCTCTCCATTGCTGACAGAGATAAATCTGGTAGACTTTGTGGCCTTTGTGCCATTCTAGGATGTGATTTTAGAATATTTTCCTACTTTACTGTCCAGACAACCCCCAACATGCCTGGCACTGCACTCGCACACTACCTCACCCTCCTCCTCAAATACACCTTGTACTCTTGCTCCTCTGTGCCTGTGTGCATTTCCTGTTTCCCTCGTTGATTGTAGAAACCCCACCTGACTGTAACTCTTAGTAGGATGCCAGATAAGATACCCAATTACATTTTAATTTCAGGGGGCACTTGGGAGGCTAAGTCAGTTAAGCGTCTGACTGTTAATTTTGGCTCAGGTCATGATCTCACGGTTTGTGAGTTCAAGCCCCACATCAGGGTCCGTGCTGACAGCGCGGAGCCTGCTTCAGATTCTCTCTCTGTCCCTCCCCTGCTCTCTCTCTCTTGCTCACTTTCAAAAATAAATAAAGTTTTAAAAAATTCAATTTCAGATAAATAATAAATAATTGTTTAATATAAATATGTCCAAATACTGCATGGGACATACTTATATTAAATAATTATTTGTGGGGATGCCTAGGTGGCACATTGGGTTAAGTGTTGACTTTCATTCAGATTATGATCTCACAGTTCATGGGTTCAAGTCCTGCATCAGGCTTTATGCTGACAGCTCAGAGCCTGGAGCCTGCTTTAGCTTCTGTGTCTCCCTCTCTCTGCCCCTCCCCCACTCATGCTCTATTTCTTTCTTTCAAAAATAAACATTACAAAAATTGTATTTATTTCAATTCAAATTTAACTCTGCATCTTATAATTTCATTTGACAAATCTGACAACCCTACTCATATGATGTCACCATATATGTATCCTCTGCTTCTTTGTATTTTCCATACAGAATTCACTGGTAAGCAATTTTACTGAGAGTTTCTTAGCAAACATAGAAGATGGAGTTTACATTCCATAATACCTAACATTTTGTCTAAAAAATATTCTTATTAAAAATGGCCTTGGGGCAGCTGAGTGGCTCAATAGGTTAAGGGTCCACCTCTTGGTTTCAGCTCAGGTCACGGCCTCACAGTTTGTGAGTTCGAGCTCTGCAACCAATCCTGCTCTGACAGTTCGGAGCTTGTTTGGGCTTCTCTCCCGCCCTCTGTCTCCGCCCCTCCCCCCTCTCAAAGATAAATAAATAAACATTTTTTAAAAATGGCTTCATGAGCCTCTGTTCTTGGTCAAAAAGTCACCAAGCGTTTTTTGACCTCTTTCCTATGTAGTATTCCTCTCTGCTCCCACTCCTTAGTATGCAGAGAAGCTTTCATTTTTCCAAACCCAAGCAGTGACCCAAGGCGGTTTCACACACTGCGGTGAACTTACCAAAGCAACATTTCAATTAAGCACACCCTTCCATACAAAGGAATTATCTACTAAGAAGATAAAAATTGTTTATAGAATCTTCAAGGTTCAATTCCATGAAGCCTTCAGGATTTTCCAAGGAAAATGGAATTGCTCCCTTCCCGGGAAGTGGTTACTTCATAGGTGACTCAGCCCCTTGTTTCACCCTATGCAATTCTAGTGCCATGGATATTTTATTCATATGTGAACCTGCTGCAGTCTGTCTAAGCATACCCCGGGAAGTACTCAACAAGCACCTAGTAAATTGAATGACACAGTGTAACACTGCATTGTAAGTGCATGTAGCCCTATGTAACTGCAAAAATGTCAGCAGCAACACAAGGAATCTACCCAGCAACCAGCTAATGCTGCTGGATAGGCTAGTTGAGTGACTCTTCCTTTTAGTTACAAGTTAGACATCCGGGGAGTTTCTTTTAAAAATCATTATGTCTAGGCACCATCCCAAGTAAAGTGAATTAGAACCTTTGGGGTTCAGGCATCCATAGTGCTTTCAAAGCTCCCAGGTGATTTTATTGGGCAGCAAGGTTGAAAATTAGGAGTGGTTGCTAGAGATGCTTCTCTGTGTCTGATGCATGACAGAGAACAGAGGATAGGATTATATGAGGGAGAGTCATGGGTTTTTTTGGTTGTTTTCCTTTTGTATGTGTTTTACAGTTTACGCAGTGCTTTCACACAAGCATGGACACATATGCACATGCCACACCCACAACACAGTCTGGCCATCGAGATTTTGCCATATGTTCACTTTGTGAGTATGAGGGACAAGGTGTCTACAGAAGTGCTATCCAGACATGCAGTCAGTCTTGGTTTTGGTTGGGTTGGGCACTGCTTTGCTAGATCTCAATTTGACTTTCACTCTTCTGGGTTTTGGTTTCACCAAGAAGTCAATAACTGTGATACATTTGGGGTATGAAAGGATGAAGAACTTGCTAATACAGAATTGGCCAGCTTTCCACACCTCGATCCCCACCACTCACCCACTGAACCGACCAGAGAAAACACCAAGGAATAGCTTCCTTCTGGTTTGGATACATTCCACTTGAAGCTCTTCCAGGCATTGTGAAGCAGAATTCCTTTCGGTGTATGTGACTGTAAAGAGATGGATTCTTGAAATGGAGACTTTGAAAAGTAAGGATGAACATGAATAGAGAGAAAACATGGGCCTGGGAGTCAGCAGATTGGAATCTCTGACCTTGCTCTGCCCCTCTTGTTGTGTGATCTGGGCAAGTCCCCCTTACTTCTTTCAGCCATGGTCATGGACTCTACAAAATGAGAATGCTGAATTCAATTCAGTTAGGTCTGAAGGTTCCTTCCCGCTCTATATGCGCCATGGATTCAAAGCCTTGAAGCAGCAATGGAAGTCTGTTGAGACTTTTCTTAAGAAACAACATTTGGGGCGCCTGGGTGGCTCAGTCGGTTAAGCATCCGACTTCGGTCGGGTCATGATCTCACAGTTCGTGGGTTCGGGCCCCGCGTCGGGCTCTGTGCTGATGGGTCAGAGCCTGGAGCCTGCTTCGGATTCTGAGTCTCCCTCTCTCTCTGACCCTCCCCACTGCTCACACTGTCTCTCTCTCTCTCTCTCTCTCAAAAATAAATTAAAAAAAAAAGAAAAGAAACAACATTCTTCCCCTAAGTCTTGCCTACATATGTGTTCAGACAGTGCACTGAAATGAACACTGGATGGGACACACTTCTACCTTGAATTGGCTCTGTGTTCTTCAGGAAGTTGTGCTCCCTCTGTGCACCCTACTCCTCTTAGCTATAATCTGATGTTCAAGTATATTCTCTTTATGACCCCTTTCAGCTCTGCCCTTTTAGGAACATTGGGTGCCCTCGGGACTGAGAGTTCATGTCACAGTGAATGTAATATTTGAACATAGGACAACATTTATAACATGCAGGAGAAATCTGAAATAAAAATGGAGAAGACATCAGTTGTCCAGGAACCAAGTTGTGAGCCAAGGTCAAATGCAAGCAGAAGGAAGGAAGGGAGAGAAGGAGGGAAGAAAGAGGGAGGCAAAGAATTCACAAATAAAGCTTAAAGCCTAGATGTATTCAGTCAGGGGGAAATACCTATAATTGCATTTTACCTTAGATATGGAAATTATGTTATATTTCAGAAAGAAATCTTTTCAAGTGAACAAGCATGTTTGAAAAATCAGTTCCCTTTCCAGTTTAAAAAAAAAAGCCTTTTACTTCGGTAAGCTAACATAATGTTTTCAGAAAAGGACTAACTAGACAAATAAGCCCATATTTTGCCAATTCTTGCTAATAAATAATCACCTTGTCTCATAGGCTTAGGTCCTATTTTTGATTTTTGTTCTTTTTCCATTTGGTCTTTTTCAGAGCCATTTTAGGGATCTTCGATTTTAGATGAACACTTTATAGCTTCATACGTAGGTCCCTGGTGATCTGGCTTCACTGAGGGTTTCAGGCCTCCTCCCTCTCAGATCTCCTGCACACACTCCGGGACCTACTTTTACTGAAACACCCACTGCCTGTTTCCTTTCTACCTTGCCCTTCCCACCCCAACCCTTTGCTTGTCCTTTCTCACTCCTGCCTCTGCATAAATAAATCCTTCAAGACTCAACTCAAACATCACTTCCTCCATGAAGCTTCTCCTATTTCCTAGATTAGAAACAATCTCCATCCTACTTTGGCTCTGCCTCCCTAGTGGTGCATAGTGTCTTCAAACCTGCAATAGCGCTTCTAGCATACAAGTTTCTTGAGCACAAGATTTGCTTCTCAGGGTAGCACACAGCACAGTGGGCATGAGGTCCAGCTGTTAGACTGACGGGGATTTGAATCCTGGCTCTGCCACTGGTTTCTGAGTGACCTTGGAGGGGTTATTCGATTTCTCAGCTTCAGTTTGCTCCCCTATTAAATGTGGATGTTATCTACTTCATGACTTGCCAGGACACTCAGTGAGAAAATATATATGAAATAACACTTAATATTGCACTTACTGTATGCCAGACATGGTAAGCACCTGATATTTATTAAACTCAGGAACCTCATGGCAACTATTATTAAGCCCCACTTTACACAAAGAACCTAAGGGTCTTGCTCAAAGTCCTACAGTAAGTAGATAGTCTGGCTCCATGATCCATGCACTTGGCTGCTGTACTTAATTGCTTCTGTTCTGTAAATGTTACCTATTTTTATGAGTATAATTCATTTATTCGTAGAGCCCAGTACACTGTTGGCTCTGGAGTAGATGCTCAAGAAATAACTAGTTGAAGGAAGTGACTCGATATTTAGTTTGAAGAAATTCACCTGGTTAGATGCATCTTTGCTGTACAGGATTAGCTACTTGCATGATGCACCTTTAGAAAGCTGACACAATGGGATGAGTCCATACTTCTTTTCCAGTCTCCTTCCACTGCCTCATTTCTACTATCTCCATCAGGAGACCAAGGCTATATGGCACTGGCCTTTGGAAGGAAATATTTCATTTTAAAAATTGATCTCTTTTGAACGAAGTGTCAATAATACTGAAGACATCAAAATGTTTCTGAGGAAGAATAATGACATGAAAGAATTACTATTTCACAGTGTGACCATCGGCAAGTCATTTCTTGTCTTCTAGACGTGGTCTTCTCATCTATAGAGTGACAGGGCTGAACACAATGATCTTTAAGCTCTAACATTTCATGATTCCATGTTATTATATGTTTCTTTCTTCTTCTGATACCTCAATTTGTGCCTTAAGGCAGCCAGGATGCAGAAATGTAAAAACTTGGCCTATATATGATATATTTGCCAAATGTAAAAATCAAAACAGAAATAAAGGTATTTTTTCTTATAGAGTTATTATTTCCATCACTACTCATAAATTTGCAAGGTGTTAGTAGTAATAGCACCTCCTATAAATGTAATACTTTTGCATTTATTCAGGGATTTTTGAGATTTTCAATGGCTTTCATTCTCATTGTTAAGGGGTCTCTTGACTATTGAAAAGTATTACAACAGAAACAGTCAAGACTGATGCAGAGAGAGTCTGAATCCCATCTGTATATCTAACATTTATTAGGCATCCATCATTTCTAAGTTCTGTAAAGAAACTTAGACGACACACCCTAGACTCAAGGCTTGTGCCCCCAAAAGGGAAGAAATGCAAACATACACACCTAAAAATTAAGAGTATGAAAGCCTTGAGCAAAGAATGGCTTACATAAAAAACCCTGGGAACCAGCCAAGAGGTCAGAAGGTCATTCTAGGATTTTTCTGCCTTAAAAATAATCATCTTTTCCAAGTGTGTGGTGCCTAAGAGTTTCCAGAAACTTTCATGTGCATTTCTAAATTTAATCCTCAGGACAGACACATGTGCCATTGCCACCACCTCCATGTCTTTGCAGAACTCTATTATTCTTAGTTGACAAATGGGGAAACTGTGATTCAGAACTACAAAAAGACTTGCTGTAGGTCAAGAAATCTGTATAATGCTGACATGAGTCAAATTTTCTGACTCGAAATCCTGCTTTCTTGTCACTTTCCAACTGTTTATCTGAGGTTTCACAGGATTTCACAGGAGATTGGAGGGTGGCTGGAGAACTCCGAGGTTTTGGTTATAGTCAGGGAGAATGGGAAGATGTGCTTGGATGGGGAAAAGCCCAAGTACATGGAAAAAAGATGGTCTCTAGTTGCTTACCTTAAACATTTGACTTGGAAATGTATTTTCATCTTCACTTATAGATGAAGAGAGTCAGATTCAGAGTGATTAGTCCAGAATCACATGGCTAATAGCAACCTCAAGATTTGAAATCAGGTGTGCTGATTTCTGAATATAAAGACTAGAAATATGAGCGTTTCTCTCCACAGAGATCTGGGACTAGCCAGCTCCCTAAACCTGTTCTGACTGTGAAATGAGGCTAAGAATAATCACTGATACGATCTTGTTGTACGTACTAGGTGAGATGATTCCCGTGACACACACAATACAGTATTTGGCACCTAGGAAATGTTCAGTAACTATTTGTTACCGAGATTATTTGCCAGACTTCACTGTTTCTCTTGAGTACCATCCCTCACTTCCTCAATGCCTTTCCAGAAAGGTACAAGTGGATGTAAGAAGATGGGGGAAAAATACAATCCAGCCGAATAAACATGAGTACAGCTGCCCAGCTCACATTGACCTCTGTAGACTGCATTGGATCTATAAACACAGACATGATGGATTGGGCAGAGTTGATTGGATCAGAGGTCAACACTGCTCTAGATGAAAACAATCAGGTTCTCCCTCTGGGAATTTGATACTGGGATTGGGGAAGGCATGATGCGTTTTGCATTTTTTTTTTTGGAACTATTGCATGTAAACCTGAGATGGGGTGGCTGTAGGAACTGAGGAGACAAAAATGGACATCCTGCAGCGAGAGACAGGATGAAACCAGTCTGCAGAAGAAGGGGGTAATAAGAAAAAACTTTCTACTTCTGTCGGTTCCTGAGACCCACCTATAAGCCTGTCCTTCAGTTCCATTTCCATATCCTCCTGTTGTTCATGCTGCTCGAAGAGTCCCACATTGCAGCAGCCACCGTAGCTCTGTGATTCTGTTACTCTGCCCACACCATGCAGAAGTCGAAACCTCCAAATCTCCTTGGAGTCATGAGGCTTGCTTCTTTAGGAAAGAGGACATTGAAGCTGCATACCCAAGCACCCAGAGGAACACTTAAGCCAAACTGTGTCTGGATTGAGGCTGTGTAATAAGCCTATTTCAAATGATTTAAGCCTTAAGAACACTAGATAATATAAGAAAACCGACACCCAAGATTTCAGGAGTCCAAGCTGGACTCTGAGTCACATGCATCACCGAGATCCGGTCATGCCTAATGTGGGCAAGATAGTAAGGGTTTTCACAGAAAACTCAGTCTAAAGGAAGAAGACCTTGGGCAGACGGTCTTGGTGCAGTAATAAAGCCTTAGTCACCATAGGAGAGGGGCAAGCCCTAGATCAGTATTGTGCCTCCCGGCCCATTTTCCTGTGACATCTCCCCAGGACCCTGTGGAAACAAAGTAAGGGTATGCATGGAAGCAGAGTAGTGCTATGATAAAAACCAACCAAGCTAAGACTCTCTAAAACAGAAGTTTAGTAGCTATGCCAAACACACAACATGAACAAGAAGCATTTATTCTACCCACCACTGCATGTGAACCTGTATGACCTTGACGCCTGGTGTCAAGGTGGGAGACCAAAGTGCCCGGTAAAATGGCTCACCAGGAGCTTTGACAGAACAAGGCAGATGCCGTGCAGAAACTCAGAAGACAGATGTCTGATACACATGCAGCCCCTGTGGGCTCTCATAAATAACTGAGAGAGGGAAGCCTTCTAAATAATACCAGAAGTACTGCCAGAGCCACTAAGGGTGGTGGGGAGGCAGGAGCAGTAAGGCACAGGTTAGAAATGGCAGTAACTCCTGGGACATAAATATGCACTCAGGCAACTGCAAAGATTGGGACCAGATGCCCTGAAGGAATTTAATGAGGCTGAAAATTCAGGCCAGTGATGTGAAGTGCAGATGGCTGCTGAGTTTCGGGACTGAGATCATCCAACCTCTTAACCTTAATGCAAATGGTAACCTCCATGAGCTACAAAGCAGGTTCTCCTCTCCTGTTTGAAAATCACTGCATTCATTTTCATTAGGGATTCAGAGAGCAGAGAGGGTGCCAGCGAGGGTAGGAGAAAAGCATGACCCCACTTTTCCTCATTTCCAGTACAGTCACTGATATAACATTAATTCGGAGAGGCCTGGCAATGTTAGTCTTCAGGTGCCCCAGGGATTCAAGAATTCATGGACATCCTACTCATAAAGGGAAAGTAGATTCTGGATGTGATGGAAAGGCAGAGTGGGATTTTGTGGTCACACAGCTTGGCTCCAGAGAGCCCCACATTATGGTTCTACCACTTACCAAACATGTGACATAGAACATGTTAATTCACTTTTCTTGTCTCCAGCTTTTCTTTCTGCAAAATTGAGGTAACATTATATAAAGCCAATAGGTTATAAAATGCTTTTTTATTTTTCCTGCTATAAATTAGCACTGTCTTTTAACCCCAATGCTGTTTTCCTTCCTGTTTCTTCTTTGAAAACTGTAAACTCAGGGGACCAGACACATAACCAAGTGTAGGGCCACATGGAGATCAAGACACATAGGAGAGGGCCTTCCCCATCCAAACACGCTTCTTTAGATCCAGCCTACTCTTGCTGTGGAAATGTCAGCCAGGGAATATTAAACATGATTTAAAAAATTTTATTTTAATGTTATTTATTCTTTGAGAGAGACAAAGTGTAAGTGGGGGAGGGGCAGAGAGAGGGAGACATAGATTCTGAAGCAGGCTCCAGGCTGTGAGCTGTTAGCACAGAGCCCAATGTGGCATTTGTACCCATGAACTGTGAGATCATGACCTGAGGTGAAGTTGGATGCTTAACCAACTGAGCCACCCAGGCACCCATAAGCATGATTTTTAAATGAGACTTTCATTTTCAGTCTCATATTAAATGTCTCAAATAATGCAATCTTTTAAAAGTTTATTTGTTTTGAGAGAGAGAGTGTGAGCCAGAGAGGGGCAGAGAGAGAGAGAGAGAGAGAGAGAGAGAGAATCCCAAGCAAGCTCCGAGCTGTCAGCACAGAACCCAATGGAGAAATCAATCTCACAAGCCCAGATATCATGACCTCAGCCAGAATCAGTAGTTGGATGCTTAACCCACTGAGCCACCCAGGCACATCTCAATTTTTTTTTTTTTTTAACAAACTCATTATAAGGCAAACCCACAACAGGCTGCATTCAACCCATGACCGCTGGCCCACCACCGAATCCCAGCCTTAATCTCTCCTCAGAAACCAATTCAAACCACCCAAGGCATCTTTGGTTTCCCCCAAACAGAAAGTCATACTGAAGGAGAAGGGAAGACAAGACTCAGGGATTGTTCCAGTGGCTCTCTGCAGGAGAGCGCTTGGTTATCCACTTTGGATCAATAGCTCCCATGTCCCACCTGGAACTCCCAGGAGTCCTAGGGTATGACACTCTCTCAGTTCCCATCTTCTTATATTTGGACTCAGGTGCTATGAGGCTGAAGTTCCCTTATGAGGAGACTGTATTCTAGGAAGTGTCCTCGTTCTTTTCTGGGTGGCCTTGCTGCTTTTGAGAGAATAGAATCAGGCCATTAGAGATCCTCCTCTATTCAAAGCTGAAGCATGTATTTCCAAAGCTTGTTGGGGGATTGATTGATTCTGACATTATCTCTTAGGCTGCTCAAGCTCAAATGAGGAGCAAATCATCTGGGGAATCAGGTAGAGGAGGAAATGTCACTGAGACAGACAGCCACAAACAAATGCAGATGGAAGTCCCTTGAGAGACACTGGCGTCAGAGGAAGTCAACACATCACAATAAGGTCGTGGCCTCAGTGGAGTAAGAAGCTATCAAATTCACAAAGAACATGATAGTTAAACAAATCCTAACATAGAGGGAACACTTCCAAAGACTTTATCTTCAATGATCAGATAATTTAAAAATCATCTATGGCTAGCACTGCAGGCAGAATGAAAGGAGAGAATTCACATGGGTTAAATACCTCCTGTATTCCATGCATCATGGTTCTACGTATTCTCTCGTTATGGGACATGGCACAAGGTACTTAACCACTTTGATACTCAATTTGCATCTGTACTATAAGAATGATAATGTGCTGTATTGTAGGATTATTATAGAAAATAGAGCAAGGTATATGAAAGCTGCTGATACTGGGCTTGGTACATATTAAGTATTCAATAAATCATCACCATCCTTATCTGCCTGATTCCTCTCAATAGCCCACAGATATTATCTGGATTTCATGATGAGAACTTTAAGAGCACAGAGGTTACTAGTCCAAATTGCTTGCCCAAATTCTTCCAGCTAATAAATTAAAGACCAAGATTCCAATTCAGGGTTGCTTTTTCTTTTTTCCCCTACAAAGTTCTTTTTCAGTTTTAGTGACATTAGCAAGTCAATATTCTAAATTTTTCTAACCAGTTATTTTTTTCTCTTGAGCCAAAGTTGAATGAAGCAACTTTTAAAACCTGACTAAACCCTCCCCAAGGCCTTAGTTTATTGCCAAAGCTTTCCTCCAACACCCCAAACAGTTTCATGATCTGAAATGTGGGGCCAAGCCCTCTCTTGAGCCCTTTGCCCTGGATCTTGGTTTTGGGGTGTCTGTCCCAGGCCAGGTCATTCACAGACCATCCAGCTGTCAGCCAATATAGGATGTCTTCCCAAATGGGTCAGCACCTCTACACTGGGCTTCTCCCACTTTTTTTGCTTTTTTCCTGAACTTTGTCCCATTTGTCCATGATATTGCTGACATCTGGCATCCTGACATCTCCCGATGTTCTGATTTGGCTTCTCCATCTTGACCCTCAATGTGGCTTTAATATAGCTCTTCTATCCCTTTCTTGAAATCAGCTTGCAGAAACCAACTCGCTAGGGCTGGCCAGGGCCCACAGCACAGGGAGCAGAGAACCATGCTGCTGTTTGTAAATAAACCTGAATGTTTAATATTCATTAATCACCTGGTCAATCCAATCAACTCATTTCTAGGAAGCAATGATAAAAATAATAACATGAAAACATGCATATGTGTGCACAATACAGCGTTGCTTGTAATGACTAAACAAGGGTTTGAGTATCCATCAGTGGAACAAAACCCAATGTCATCGAATACAATGAGGTTAATCTAGAAAGATATTCATGCTATCCTAAGAGAAAAAAGGAAGTTGCAACTCATATGTAAAGTCGAATCCTCCTTTGGTTAAAAAAAATAAAAGGACAGCTTATATGCACATAGTTATTTGGCTTTATAAGCAAAGAAAATTTTGAAAAGATATTCCCCAAGCAGCAACAGTGTGAGTGTGGCTTCGTTTTTAGAATATTAACTTACATTTATCCTCCCTGTGTTTCTTCCTCTCCTCCATTGTAAGCAGATGGTCAGGGCTTTTTGTGGCCTCTTGGCACAAAGGAGATTTTTGTCACAGGGCCAGAAGCCAAAGTTGTCTGCAAGACAATTCTGACCCTGGTATGGAATTTTATAAAAACCAACCCATCTGAGGAGATTCTACTTGGTATCTTGGAGGAACAGGAGATAGAAGGGAAGGTCTTTGAAATGGAAATAGGATAGAAGTCTGTGATCCTGGAGTACTCCCAGGAAGAGGAAGACCTCAGATGAACTGGTCTTGGGAGTTGGGAATTCTAAAGTCTCACCAAAGGTTTTCGTGGCTTAAAAAGAAGCAGCACAGGAGCCAGACCTGGTGGGGATCATGTGGTCTGAGACTGTGAACGTCTCCGCAGTAAATACAGACTAAAGCCAACGGCTGAAGAGTCCCCAGGACTTGGTGGCACATAAAACCCTTAGACATTTGCCCAATCCTAAGGGTGGCAATAATGGCTGAGACTGAATTTCTCAAAACCTGATAGGATGAAGAGAATGACTGTGGACTCAGAATTGGATTTAATATATGTAAAATAAATAAAGTGCTATTCCTTGCACATCTGAGTTTGCAAAATAAGATTCATGTTCACTACACATAATGGGAATGGAGAGTCAGAGGGGAGGACTTAATTTCTTATACCATGTAGTCTTCAAGTGGTAGGATTTATGGATCTGTCTTGTTTTCTTTTTGTGCCCTCCCCCTCCAGTATTTTTCTGTTTCTAATGTTTGTTAAGCCACCACACCCTCTCAGTCTGACGGCAACCTCTTCAAAGGGTTAGAGTGAATTGCCTAAGCATCATTTCTGTCCCTAAGACATGGGTACTGTTTTTTCATTTAGACTTTATTTGAAAGATCCACCTGCTCAAATGGTCTGTGACACTCCTGAGTCCTGAATTTCTGCTTCAACTGGACTCTGAATTCCTCTACTCCCTCAGAAAGGAGCCTGGTTCTACCACTTCTTCATCCATCTCCTGACTCAAGTTTTCCCCCAAATGTTTGTCCAATTGTGAACTTACCTTCAGACTCATTTATTCTCTAGATTTCCTTGATTATATTCTTTTAAAATTTCTTTGAAGGCTTTCCCTCTTAGGAAGAGAAAATGACCCTAACGGGAGTAGGAAAGAGAAAAGATGATGGCTGGGGGCAGCTGTACACAATCTCATGTGGATTGTACTGTCAGAGTGCTACAGAAAAGATAACTCCCCATTGAAAGATGCAGTAATGCCATCTAAGCCCCCTGCATGGAAGAAAAAGGAAGAGACTCTTTTTTACACATCAGCCCTTGGGTCCTATCAATCCCTCTAGTTGTAGGACTCATGCATTACAACATACAGCCTCCCGACTATCAGGCCAGGACCCCACACCGAATCCTGCAAGGGCACAGGACCAATCTTCAGATCTTCATACAAACTGGTTGCCCTTTATGACAAACTACCTCCATCACACTTGTAGCTTAATTCTGATTATCTCACTATGAAGCTTGTTCTACCTCATCCTGGCAACGGTCACCTTTTCTGAACCCAGATGTTACATATAAACACCTGTATGAGTCAGGGTTCTCCAGAGAAACATGTCCATATATATAATTTTATATGTATCTATATCTTGTAGGGCAAGTCTGCACATTGAAAATTCATATAAGACTTGATGTTGCAGTCTTGAGTCCAAAACCCCCATGTAAAAACACCTCACAGCAAAACCTAGACTAGTGTTTGGTTGAACAACTGAGCACAATAGCCTAGCCAAACTGACATCTAAAATTAACTATTACCATTCCTTTACTATTATTTTATGTGTTTGAATTTTATCTCCTCAGTAGGATTTTGAGCTATTGGAGAGCAGGGAACAAATGACATCATGAGTTCAGGCAGATATGTGTCTATTGAAAGCTCCATATAGTAACCAGAATTGGATATACTGAATCTCAGAGTCTTAATTTTGAATGTCAGAATGTCAGAATATCAAATATATTTCCTGTTACTGTGAACTTAAACACTCAGGGACAGAAAATGTGACTTCTCCTTGTTTCTGCTGCAGACTTTTGGATGCTTGCTGTGGAAATGGGCTTTTCACTGGAGTTTAGTCCTACATGAAGAAAGGAAGCAACTCTCTACTAAGCCCAGAGTTAGCAACTGTCATAAAGGGTCAGTGGAGGGAGATCGTTGAACGTTTTGATTGAAATGACATTCATAATTATCTTTGAATTTATTTAAGCCATACTAGCCATGATGGTGTTGGAGAGCCCACAGGGCCAGTTGGTGAACTGGTCAGCAGTAGGTCAAACATTAATTGGGTCATTCTTTCTCCCCTGTACCTCACCTCTCAACACACACACACACACACACACACATATCTGACAAATTTTTGCCTGATAATTAACTGCAGGCTGACCAATTAATTATGAGTTAATTCTGAGAATCAATCTTTATGGAAGCTACTGGGAACTGAGTCAGAGAAAAGGATACCAAAAGGGGAAGCCGAGGGTCAAACTTTTCTGCCACACAGCCTTCCCCTGTTAACCACAGCCCACAGTGGCATTTCAAAAAGGCAGTTGACAGTGACCATACACACAACCTCATGACTATCTTTGGTAAGGCTGAAGTGTCTCCTAGCAGAAGAGCATTTTGTTCTTTCCCTGTAGCCTGTCATATTCCAGAAAGATGGTATATGTAATATTATATTTGAATAGTTAATGTAAAAGGCATACAAGTAGTACTTCATCTGCCTGTATTATGTTCCTAGAAGTATATTTAGAATTTTAAGCTGTTCCAACTATTACACATTTTGCCAAATTTTTGTCATCGAGAGAGTTGTGTTTAAACATCTGTTGACTGCAGATGTTGAGCCGTGTGAAATAGTCTTTAAAGATGCCAAAATGCAATTAAAATCATAATATTTTTCTTAGGAACATATCATGCTACATCAATGGAAATTTAGAAAGATAACGCTTGTTGAACATTGAGTGGCAATAATTCTCTAAACAAATCAGCTGTGGCTCACGGCAGGGGAGAATTAACTTTCAACTAAATTATGTTAAATTAGCAATGCCAATTTGCCCAGTTCTTGAAGAGAGATCTTTTTTTTGTCAAATCAAGTAGTGGTCAGGTGGAGTAAAATGCAAGGAAAGACATCTTTTTTGACTCGAAGTTTAAAGATAATTGGATAACAAACTTTTCCTGTACTTTTAGCTGGGCCACTAAACCAGAGGATGTCAGTGTTTAAAACACAGAAATGGCAACTCTTCTCTTGAATGCTAATGTGAGGGTGTCTGATTTATACCTGGGCTCAGGATTCAGAGGGAGGTATGTGGAACATGGAGCCTGGACAAGCCTCAGCCTGGACGGCTCCACCTCCGATTGCGGATGAAACACATCTACAACATAAGCAGAGAGGATTCTTCATCTGTGCTTTCCCTGACCTGGATCTGCCTTGCTTTGGTTGCTAGGTGGGAAATAGGAGCATTACTGGAGCTTCCTGAAGGGAGGAGGGAGTGATCTGTTCAGTGTGAATTAAGCAGTGTCAAGAGGCCTTGCAGTTCAAAATAGCTCTCTCCCCTGCCTGAAATTTGATGGCTAGAGTTTTTCTTTAGGTTTAAAATCTTGAAAGCTCTATAATGTCCCCGAGTGGGACAGTAAAGCCACTAGCAGTCAGTGTCTCTATTTTTTTTTCCCATTTCAATTTCAGGTCTAATTCTATGTGCTTCCTAAAAATAGGTTTCATATTTTTATGAGGATTGAACTTTCATATGTAACTGGTTCAAACACCTTAATTTGTTGATTAAATTAGTTGAAATTCTTTTCTAGACAAAAGTGAATTCATCAAATGGGGTGACCCATTATTTCTTAAATTCATTATTGATTGATTGAGCTTGTGTTATGTGCCAAGCCCTATGCTAGGTATGGGGGAAACAGAGGTAATGATTCATAATCCCTCTTTCTGGCACTGTACCAGTCTGCTGGGGAGACAGGCACATCACCAGACCATTATTATGTGGTGTAGTAAGTAGTAGAGAAGGTAGACATAGGGTGCTTCTGAGCACAGAGCCACAGCCAGCCTCATCCTGGCAGTGTATTGATGATGATATTGTGGGCTTCAAATGCAGTACATTGAAAAAAGTCTAATAAGGAGGTGCTAAATTAGTAGAGTATTCACTCTCTATCATGTTTATACTCCTGTGCCAAGTATTTGGTTTGAGAATGAGTATTGGAGAAGAGGAGAATAGAATTTGGGAAGGAAGAAAACATCACCTCAGCCATCAAAGAGTTCACAATTTAATTGTGGAAAATAAAATGGAAATATTAGGAATTACTAAAAATCAAGAAAGTCTACAAATTTATAGAGTATAGACACCAAGTTGTGTGGCAAACAGTAAGTGACACAAGAAAAGGAAAGGAATGATATAGGATCTGATAATCTCAGAAAGGTCCTTCCCAAGAGATGGTCATGAACTAGATAAGGAAGGGCTGGTCCAATTGATACTGGTAAAAGTGAAGGGCTCAAGATATTTATACAGTGAGGGCAGCAGGGGCAAATGTCCAGAGATGGCAATGAGGGGGAATGTTTTGTTGTTATATGGGTGTTACAAGGGTGGACGTTATGGATTATGCAATAAGGGACCAGAAGAAGAGTCTGAAGTCCAGTTTTGTGCAGGGTCTTCAACTCACTCATTATTGAGGGCCATGCACTGGGCTATATATTATAAATACAGGAATTAATAAATTCCTGCCATTTTGAATCTGTAATCTAGTCCTAAAAAGAAACTTTAGATTTCTTGGAGCCTCACTGTTTTGGTGTCTAGACTCCTTTCTTTTCATCCTTCAAATGCTGTTCACTCAATGAAATCTCCCCAATCCATTCAGCTAAAATAATTTGTGATAACAATGAAACTAGCTAACATTATTAAGTACCTCCTAGATACTGTACTGTACTAAATAACACTTCACATGCTTATTCAAAATAATAGTTATCATTAAGTGTTTCAATATGCCAGGCACCATGTTATATATTTTTGCAAAGATTACATAATTTAATCCTTACAACAAACTTTAGAAGTATGTACTATGATTATCCCCATCATCTGTACAAGAAAAATGAAGCTCTGAAGGGTTAAATGATTTGCCCAAGGTCGCCCTTAACTTTTTGAGAAAGAGAGGATGCTTAGAGAATTAAATGACCTCCACTGTGTGCCTCCAGATGTGATAGAATGTGTATCATGTGGCACCATTTATGAAGTAATGTTTGTCAAAAAAAAATTGAATGTAAGTTTGGTTAGCTCTTTAGATCTAACTTTCAGTTTATTGAAAGTAAAGGGATAAAGAATCAAGATGAATGATACCATAAGAAGTAAACAGAGGGGTGCCTGGGGGGCTCAGCTGGTTAAGCATCTGACTTCGGCTCAGGTCATGATCTCACAGTTCGTGGGTTTGAGCCCTGCGTTGGGCTCTGTGCTGACAGCTAGCTCAGATCCTGGAGCTTGCCTTTGGATTCTGTGTCTCCCTCTCTCTGATCCTCCCTGGCACTCTCTCTCTGTCTCTCAAAAATAATAAATAAAAAGCATTAAAAAAAAAGAAGTAAAGAGAAAAACTTTTAAATATGAGAGTGTGGGTACTGCAGGACAGTTGACCTGATGTATTCAGCATGTAGATTATATCTAGAATAGTATAGTATAGTGTAGTATAAATATAATATGATGATAAATGTTAGATAAATAGATGATAAGTTGATGATAGATAAATAGATGATAGAAGAACTTGGTTTGGGTTGAGTTAATTTAATGTTTAAGCCTTGTTTGATTCCTTATTTTAGCAAACCAATTTTTAATTTCTTAATTTTTTTGAATTTACATCCAAGTTAGTTAGCATATAGTGCAACAATGATTTCAGGAGTAGATTCCTTAGTGCCCCTTACCCATTTAGCCCATCCCCCTTCCACAACCCCTCCAGTAACCCTCTGTTTGTTCTCCATATTTAAGAGTCTCTTATTTTTGTCCCCCTCCCTGTTTTTATATTATTTTTGCTTCCCTTCCCTTATGTTCATGTGTTTTGTATCTTAAAATCCTCATATGAGTGAAGTCATAAGATATTTGTCTTTCTCTGACTACTTTCGCTTAGCATAACACCCTCTAGTTCTAGCCACATAGTTGCAAATGGCTAGATTTCATTCTTTTTGATTGCCAAGTAATACTCCATTGTGTGTGTGTGTGTGTGTGTGTGTGTGTGTGTGTGTGTGTATATATATACCACATCTTCTTTATCCATTCACAAACCAATTTTTTAAACATTTGTTTTAATGTTTATTTATTTTTGAAACAGAAAGAGAGAGAAAGACAGAGCACAAGTTGGAGAGGATCAGAGAGAAAGGGAGACACAGAATCTGAAACAGCCTCTAGGCTTGGAGCTAGCTGTCAGCACAGAGCCCAAGGCAGAGCTCTAACTCACGAGCTGTAAGAGGTGACCTGAGCCGAAGTTGGACGCTTAACTGACTGAGCCATCTAGGTGCCCCATCAAACCAATTTTTTTTAATGTTTATTTATTTTTGAGACAGAGAGTGTGTGTGCAAGTGGGGGAGGGGCGAAGAAAGAGGAGGACAGAGGATCTGAAGTGGGCTCTGTGCCGACAGCGGCAAACCTGATGCGGGACTCGAACTCATGAACCATGAAATCATGACCTGAGCTGAAATCGGTCACTCAACTGACGGAACCACCCAGGTATCCCACAAGCAAAACAATTTTAAAAAGACATTTCTGAGGGGCGCCTGGGTGGTTCATTTCATTAAGCATCCAAATCTTGATTTTGGCTCAGTTCGTGATCTCACAGTCAGGCCCTTTGTGGGCAGTGCAGAACCTACTTGGGATTCTTCTCTCTCTTCCTTTCCCTCTCTCAAAATAAGTAAATAAAAATAAAAATAAAGACACTTTTTGAATAAGTGGGGAAGTTTGAATGTGGACTGGTTATTGGTGGTCTTCAAGCAAGTATTCTTAATTTTCTTGGGTATGAACATGGCCCTTAGGTTATGGAAGAAAACACTACTTTTTTGAGATGTGTACAAGTGAATTAGGAAATGATATAAGATCCGGGGTTTGCTTAAAAATATTTAGCAACAAGAACTACAATAGGAAAGGATAAGTGAGGCAAGAATGGCAAATGTATGCTAGTTGTTGAAGCTGGTTGGCTGATAGATGGGGAATCATTATATTAGTCTCTCAACTCTTGTGCATTTAAAATGTTTTAATATAAAAATTCATCTTCAAAAATACATGGCTTAGGGGCACCTGGGGGGCTCAGTCAGTAGAGCATGTGACTCTTGATCTCAGGGTTGTGAGATCCCGGGTTCAAGCCCCACACTGGGTGTAGAGATCACCTAAAATTAAAAAATAAAATAAAATCTTAAATGAAACACATGGCTTATACAATCAATTAAGTTGAAAATGAATTCTCCGGGAGCACTGGGCTCAGTTTCTTGCCAACAGTACCTGCTCAATAAGTACACGGTGAGTTATTAGAATTGGAGCACAGGAGACAGCCACAGTATGAATGGAAAATGCCTTTGTGCTTTTAAATACACAATCACAGGAATATGTGCTCCAAAACCAGAAACTTCTCTTTTCTTCCAGAATGTTGCATGTTGTTTTTTAAATGAAATATGCTCCTCTTCTCTTTGCCTTCAGGGCTGCCCTTGATGTTAATTTTGTTCAAAATTCACTCATAAAATTTTAAATGTGGGCCTTTGCAGTGTGGTTCACCTTGTGAGTCCAGCTTGTTTGATTACAGAGAGCTTTGAACACAGCCTGGGATTCTGACCTCATCTCTGAAATCGCAAACAGCAGCCACAACCTTTACACGGACATGATGAAATCAATGCCTTAAGATCAATTTGTAGCTCTTTCTCCCAGTGTACCTCCAAATCTGTCTTTCATGACGTTATTTCTTCTGCGGTAAGGTGAAAACACCCCTGCGTTGTGACTCCAGAGAGATGGGGGCTGCAACAGGCAGAAAGACACTCATGCTAATCTCCCATTTTGAACACCAGGCTATTTTTTCCGTATCAAATCTGAAGAGAATAACAAAAGTGACGTCAACAAATATTTTTCCGGAAACTGATTAATTATACCAAATATGAAATTACTGATACTTTTCCAAAGAGGAAACAAGACCTAAAACTCTGCATAGAGCCTGGTTATAATAAGATATTTGTTTCTCAATTTCAGAAGCTGGCGACTAAACTCCCAGAAATGAACTGGCACCAATTCCCATGAATGAAATGACTATGAATCATTTCATTCTTGAAAATTAAACAAAGATGTGACTTAACAGGTGATGAGTTGGGTGGATGTGCAATATTTCCACAAACACTCAGCCACAATAGGTGCTCATATTATTGGTATGAATCGAAACCCTTTAAACATTTTTCCATCTGAGCCTTATGAAAGAAAAAAAAAACCTGTATCTGTTTGAACATGCTCAACAAATTATTTTTGTGGAAGTCTGTCTTTGAGTGTTTTAGATGAGGTGATGCATAATTATTATAGTATGGAAGGTCCCATGTAGCCTGAGCATCCTACTAGAAACGAGTTTCTGTTTTTGAATTGTTCCCTCTCCTACATGAGAAATAAAGGGAGAGAGGACCAGAATTAACAATCATTTCTTGAGTCTTAAGAATCCAGAACTTCACTCACCCATCATTTTGAGGAAGCACATCTGTGCTGTGAAATACAATAGTCACTGGCCACATGTGATGATTTTAGTTTTAAATTAATTAAAATTATAAATTCCATTTTTTGGTTGCACTCGCTACATTTCAAATACTCAATAGCCACCCATGGCTAGTGTGACCATATTAAACAGCCAAGATTAGGACGTTTCCATTGTGGCAAAGCGAGGGAAGAGTCATCGATATGGTTCCCATTTCTCAGTTTTTTAATTTCAAGTTAGAAGAGCATCATTTGTCTGTGTAGCCCTCATAGAAAAATATCATAAAGCTAATAAGAAATAATACCTGAAATTAGTTTCTCCAAAATTCATCCTAAAACTCTGTAGACTCCATTGAAATAGTATTAGATTTTGACTAAATTAGTCCTGAAATATTAAAAAAGTATGGCCAAGTTGAAAACTTTTAAAGTTTACTGGAATGGTTAAGTGATTTTTTATATTTGATAAAATATAGCATTTTGTTCGATCTTATTTGAAACTAGGGAATGGTCCAGCTTATATATATCCTTATATCTTTATTGATATCTATCTCTATATGCCACTAATTGGAAAAACTCTGACATAGAAAGATGTGCTTACATAATACTTACAATCTTTTATCTTATGTGTTGTCCCTGAGAGCAAGAAGACATAGAACAGGATACCAGTAGCACATGAGTTTCTGCTTATAAATGATATGACGGAATGACTCACTTGTTAGTAAGATGACCAAGGACAAGGATAAGGACCCAGAAGAGCTGACAGTAAAGTTACTTCCTGAGCTCCAACATTGGTAGATTACGTATTTTTCCTTGAAGGCTTCTAAATCTAACGAAATGATTTGGATGCACTGCTTTATACAAAGTTAAAACCAATGTTAGATTGTTAGTGAATGAAGATTAGTGAAAACATGCATCACTGTGGGGGGAAAGTATCCACTATTATTCATTCAACAACTAATGGAGCATCCCCTAGATCCAGTCACCATCTATGTGTTAGAGCTAGGAGAAATAGCTCTAAAGAGATAACTAGATGAATAATTAATTATAACTGAAATAAGTATCTGTAAAGTTTCCTCTAAAACACATAACAGGAGGACCAAATATACAAGTTTCCTAAAAACATGATATTCAAGGTGACACCTGAAGGATGAGTAAGATTTATTAAAATGAAGAGGTGTGGAAGGAATGTTTTGGGAGGAGAATATGTGGATGGACTCCCCAAAACTGGAAACAGCATTGAGTCTTTGCTGTGTGGCAGGGTGCAGCAAGGAAGAAATATGAGGTGTCACATGGCTGGGAGGTAGGTGGACACCTGCTCATGGAGCATCTTACACACCATGATGAATCAATAAATTAATTGATGATATATGCACTTATATAAATATTTCTATTGTTTGTATTTTAATGAACAGTTATAATGCAGAGTAAAAGGCATAATTATGCAGAAGCACATAGTTTGGAATATTACTCAGTTACCCAGATCTATGAAAAGAAGGATTTCCAGATGGGAAGAAGCAGTGTTTTCAAATTTGTGGAGGTAAGAAAGAATCCAGTGTTTTCTGGAAATAATTAAGAGGAAGGGAAAGAGAAAAAGCTAAATTGTAGATGACGCAAGATTGTTGAAATTTTCAAATGTCGGGGTAAGGTGAATGAACTTTATCTGTTATATAGCAGAGAACCATTGCAGATTTTCCTTAAAGAAGGAGCAAAATGAGAGCTTTATTTAGGATGATCTATCATGTGGTAGTGAATGGTTGGGGAGAGGAAAATTTAAATGAATATTAGAACTTGAATTTGATGTTGTGGCCACAGGCAAGTCATGTTAAGAGTCTTGATGTGAAGATGAAAACTTAAAAAATTATTTAGTTGGTAAGTGGAATAAAGCCATTGCATCAATGAGATAAGGAAGGATTAAGACTGTGTGTTTTGGGGAAGGGGTGAGGGAGGGATGTGGTTATGAAAAGCCAGAATCTGAAAGCCAATGAGAATGAGAGAATGAAGTCTTGGTGGCTTTTCTAGCCTCCATTTCCCTTTTCTCTGTTCAACAGTATCTAAATTTTCCTTTGGAGAACTGCCACCACCTCAGCTTCAAGAAATCTCCAGCTCCTGGTTTTAGTAACCAGCTCAAGAATCCACAGGTAGCCCTATCCGGGCCAGTAAGAAATAAGGAGACATTTGCTGAGAAAGAGGCTTCTTCATGGTTCTCTAAGCGCTATCAGAGGCGATGGTCTTCCTCCTTCTGAAGAGAGTAGGAAGAGAATGGGGAACTTGGAATCGCTGCAGCCTTTTCATATACGGATAGGGAACCAGGATGAGAATGAACCCGTCACAGGCAGGAGAGCAGAGGCAACTGAATCACAGAGAAGTGGGTCAATCCCTGATGACACTGAGAACCTCTACCCCCAGTTACAGGAGCCAATACATTCCCTTTGCCAGTTTTTGTAGGGATTCTGTAGCTTGGCACCACCACAGACAGGCTAAATGACAAGGAGAACAAAAATGAATTTATTTCTATGAAAATTGATGGAGCACCTGGGTGGCTCAGTCAGTTAAGCATCCAACTCTTTAAAAAAAATTTTTTTAATGTTTTATTTATTTTTGATATAGAGAGAGACAGAGCATGAGAGGGGGAGGGTCAGAGAGAGAGGGAGACACAGAACTGGAAGCAGGCTCCAGGCTCTGAGCTAGCTGTCAGCACAGAGCCTGACATGGGGCCCGAACCCATGAATGTGAGATCTGACCTGAGCTGAAGTCAGAGGCTCAACCAACTGAGCCACCCAGGTACCCTTAAGCATCCAACTCTTGATTTCAGATTAGGTCATGATCTCATGGTCATAGGATCAAGCCCCACGGTGGGCTCCAGACTGGGTGTGGAGCCTGCTCGAGACTCACTCTCTCCTTCTGCCCCTCCCCTGCTCACGCTCATGTGCTCTCCCTAATAAAAAAGCATAAAAGTAAAAATAAAAAATTGAAAATTGATGAGAAATTATCACCAGGAAGGACTGACTTTATCTCAACTATATGATGAGAATTGGCTTTATAAACAAAAGGCTAGATTAGAATGATACAGTTGCACATGATATTAAAGCCAAAGATCCCATTCATAGCCATGTGCTGCTGCTTATTTTCCCCACAGAATTGTTGGTTGTAATAAAGAACCATGACTAATAAATGAAATTCAAAAATTTAAATAATATTAAAAAATCACTATTAACATTTCCAGTTATTTTTGAACATCCACTAATTTATTTTTATAAAAATGGGATCCTATTCAACCATTGTATGGTAACCCGAGTTTTGTACATGACCATATGTAATAGACACATTTCCACATCAATAAATGAAGAGTTACATCAACTTTTTACTAGCAGTTTCCCATACATGTTTTTGCAAAGTATATCCTCTGGTGGTAAAGGGAAAGGATTTAATGCCAAAGTGCTTGTTCAGATCCTGCCTCTACCCCTAACCTTTCAAATGCTCTCTGGGTCCCCATTTTTGTTTTGCACTTTGTTTTTTAAATTTGTTTTTCTTTTTTAAAGTTTTTAATGTTTTTTTACTTTTTTAAATGTTTTTAAATTTATTTTTGAGACACAGAGAGAGATAGCGGGAACAGGGGAGGGGCAGAGAGAGAGAGAGAGAGAGAGAGAGAGAGAGAGAGAATCCAAAGCAGGCTCCAGGCTCTGAGCTAGCTGTCAGCACAGAGCCCGATGCAGGGCTCGAACCCACGAATCGTGAGATCATGACCTGAGCCGAAGTCGGACGCTTAGCCGACTGAGCCACCCAGGCACCCCTGTTTTTGTTTGTTTGTTTGTTTGTTTGTTTGTTTGTTTTTACCTTTGAGAGAGAGAGAGAGGGAGGGAGAGAGAGAGAGGGGCATGAGTGGGAAAGGGGCAGAGAGAGAGGGAGACACACAATCTGAAGCAGGATCCAGGCTCGGTGAGCTGTCAGCACAGAGCTCAACGTGGGGCTGGAACCCACTGACCAGGAGATCATGACCTAAGCCGCAGTCGGACACTCAACGACTGAGCCACCCAGGTGCCCCTTGTTTTGACTTTAAATGAAATCTGCCTCCACAGTCCTTAGTACAATGGCTGGCAGAAGGTAACACTGAGTAATGAGAATTACTACCATCATTTTTAATACACTGTGTGCTTCAGGGGCCAAGGTGAGGAGATACAGACAATATATATATTAGATGCAAATATAAAATAAAACGTAGGCCCTATCGGTACATGATAGAAACGAATCAATAAGAGAAATAAGTAACCAAATATTATCCTATTCCCTCATTACTAATTTGAAGGTCAAATCATGTTTACAGCATAATCGTTATAAAATCTGAGCAATGAGATTATTGAAACAACTGAACCCTTAAGCCTTTATTTGACTCCTTCTCACCTTCTACAAATTAGGAGGAACAGAAACAACAGAGAGTGGAGTTTATGGTCTTTATGGAAAAGTGCTTCTCTCTGTGTCCTTAGGCAAAATGCCTTCAGTTGACACAGGCTCCATCTGCACTCCAGGCAAAACTGCACGTTCTTCTTTTTTTAAATGTGTGTCTTTAAAATACCATTTGGCACCCACCCGGCAAAGCTTAAAAATTAGCTTTTGAAAAAAAAATAAATCACCCAAAATGTTGCCTCGTATGTAGAAGCAAGTAAATCGAATTCATGTAAATGATCCTTAAGAAATATCTTTAAGTCTGTATTCCAACAACTGCATTTTTAAAAATACACATTGATTTGCTTTTGAAATTCTAGGCTCCTTATATTTTCCTTCCTCTTTTAGAAAAGAACCTGAATTATTCAAATATAGCTTTCATTAAAAATCCCTGTAAACGAAAACTCATATTTGCATCATGGAAAAATTATGGAGTCCATATTTACTCTTCAGAATGATTTTTGAAAATGATTCAAAGTAAAATCCCTTTAAATAAAAAACTTACCAAGGAAATTTGTTGTTTTTTTTTTTTTAGTTTATGTATTCTGAGAGAAAGAGAGAGAATGCAAGTAGAGGAGGGGCAGAGAGAGGGGGGAGAGAGAGAGGGATAGAGACAGAAAGAATCTCAAGCAGGTTCAACATTGTCAGAATGGAGGCTGATGCGGGACTCGAATTCAGGAACAGTGAAATCATGACCTGAGAAAAAAGAGTTGGACCATTAACTGACTGAACCACTCAGGTGCCCCCTACCCTTTTTTTAAGTTAGAAAACTTACCAAAGAAGTTCAAAATATGATTTAAATTTATACAACTTTTCTGGAACTCATCTACTAGGTATAATAACAGTAATGCACATTTAAAATTTAATCCATCCTTCACTATATTCTCAGCAGTATATGTATGTCTGTAAATATTTTGAATTAAAATGGCTTGGAAATATCTCTAGCACAAATGACCATAGTGATAAAAAGAAATTGAACTAACCCAGTGGAGATTGGCAAATGGTAATAGTAGGAGTTACCTTTCATTCGGCTGTCAGATCTTCCAAGACAGAAACTATGTCTTATTCATTTTTGCATTAATGTTCTTTTTCCTCTAGCATGTTGAGTATTTGCATTCTAAAACTGCCATCTTGTGACTTATTCAGTAAGTAATTGGATTAACTGGATGACTTTAGAAAAAGTAAAGTAAGATCCCTACCACGCTCTTTAATATTTAAAAATTAATTCCGCAAGGATCAAAGATTTAAACACAAAAAACTAGAGAGTTCTATTTCAGCAACCTGAGAAACTAGTCCTTGGAGACTTTTTCACGGTACAGAACACCTATAAGTTTGAGTTAAATTGTTAAAATACATTTAATGCATGGATGAGCTGTCAGGAAGTTAAAGGAAAATTTCAAAATCCTTGAGGCCAGAATTAACAGTAAAAAGAAGGAAAATAGTATAAAAATTGCTTATTTCTGGAACCCCAAAGCCTTGGTTTTTATTGGGCCAAACATGAGATGCAAAGTTGGAAGTGGTCAAAGCTGATTGAGAAAGTAAAGCAAAAATTCTAAAGTAGGAAACTCACATTCAAAAGTCGATGTCCTCATTAAATGATAAACTTGCAACAAGCAGGAAGAGTTGGCCTATCTCATACTTGATGTAAAATGGAGTTGAGAAAAAGAGAATGTGGGGAAGGAAGGACACCTCACCCCAAATCCCTAACCAAGGCCACCACTCATATTATTGGGGGAGATGAATTAATAGTACTTGTGCGGGTGCCTGGGTGGCTCAGTCGGCTAAACATCTGACCTCAGCTCGGGTCATGATCTCAGAGTTCACAAGTTTGAGCCCCACATCAGGCTCTGCACTGACAGTTCAGAGCCTAGGGCCTGCCACCGATTCTGTGCCTCTCTCTCTCTGCCCCTCCCTCATCATGTTCAGTCTTTCTCTGTGTCTCAGAAATAAACATTTAAAAAAAATTAAAACAAACAAACATTGCTTATGGAACAACCCCTTCAATAAATTTTAGTCAAAGATGTAGTTCAAAATGGTAAAATGTAGTTTTTGGACTACTTAATAACATTTTGTTTTTAATAGTTATTGGGAGACTGCTAATGAAATTGTATACCTACACTCACACCATACACAAAATATCAGTTCCTGATGGACTGATGACATTTGAGAAAGACAAAATTTTAAAACATTTAGTAAAAATATGAATATATTTTTCAATTTGAAATAAGGAAGTTCTTAAACAAGACATAAAATGTGCAAACTATGAAAGGAAATGTTGATAAACTTGATCATTAAAATTAAGAACCGTTCATCAAAAGAACACCATAAAGATAGGAAACTGATAGTTCCTAAATAAAAATTATGATGAGCTTGGAAAGTAGACTTCCAATAACTGCACAAGAGACCTTTCTTCAACATGGATGTGTTCACCTGTCTTCTTCATGTAGGGTCATTTGTTTGGTTATAATGCTACTATATTCTTTTCATCTTATTTAAAATCTTGTCATTGGAGTTGCTATAAGTGGACCATATCTGGATTTCTTTTTTTTAAGTTTATTTATTTTGAGAGGGAGAGACAGCACAATTGGAGGGAGAGACAGAGAAAGAGAGAGGGAGACAGAGAATCCCAAGCAGTCTCCACACTGTTAGCACAGAGCCTGATGTGGGGCTCAAACTCACAAAACTAGGAGATCATGACCTGATCTAAAACCAGGAGTTCGACGCCTAACCAACTGAGCCACTCAGGCACTCCAAAGCATATCTGGAGTTCAAGGAAACATTGTTCTGCTCTCGTCTGCCAATAGTTTCTAGGGAAGCCTTCCATGTGTTCGTTCAACTGCTTATTTATTCATTGATTTGTTGATTTTAATTAGTAAACATTCATTGAGCATCTACTTTAGGCTTAGCACAGCCCCAACTCCTGAATAACCTCAAGAGAACTAGACTGGATTTTAAAAATTATTTTATTCATTCACTCAACAGCTATCTATTGAACAACTATAATATCCCAGACACTGGTATATTGAGTACTAAGATGTAGCAGGGGGAAATAAATGAAAGAATCTCCTGTCCTTATGGAGTTTACTGTCTAGTGTTGTCTATTAATGTCACATTAACATTAAAATCTAAAGCTCTCTACATCTACCCTTATCTGTTCACCCAAGAATTCCAATCCCTTACATAACCTCCTCCCAAGCAATATATTTCTGGTGGATACCGAGGGTATATCACTCACCCCACAATTCAGGATAGGCTGTCACTTACCACTGGCTTTGCTCCACCATTCTGAGCCAACCACCAAGATGGATGGCCTTAATTAGCCCAGCTCTGTTAATGCTATTATTAGAAACACAAATTTATATAGCATTAATAGCTACCATTTAGCATGTGGTGGTCACTAAGTCCCTAATATGCATCATTTAATTCTATGAGATGTTCTGTGTAGTCTTTAACTTTGAAATATATCAACCCAGATAGTAATGTGTGTGTATGCTTCAATCTACACCTTAGGGTACTTAATTATCCTAGATAATTACTCTAATTAAAACCACTTTAGGAAGATTAATTAATATTCAGAGGACTCTTATCAGGAAAACACGCTCTGAGGATGTCTAGTTAGCCTTTGAAAGACCCCATTAGAATCCCACATTCCAGAGGCAGTTGCTACAGAACTACTTTAGTTCTTAGCTATCATGATCTCTGGTCAACACCAAGTTTATTAATCAGAATTAGCATAATGGGTGTTAGAAATAATTTTTGTTGTCTAAATGAAGAGAGTTCCAGATGTTGGGTTGCCGAGTAGTAGGATACAAGAACACTCTCTATCCATTGCTAAAACAGAATATAAAAAGCTAGTCACTCAATAGCCCAACTGCTTCAAAAATAATCCCTAGGTTTAGGGTTCTAAAGGGAATATGGTGTTACCTGGCTCCTACTAGAAATTTAAGCAGAATTCTACCCTTAAAAATTGTCATAGTCACCTAAACAGAATCACAGAGAGCTGAGATTTTGTCACACTTACGAAAACAGTTTGAATAACTGATGCTTCCTTACCTGTAACAGAATTGAGAATTTGGCCAGAGACTTGCCTTCATCACAAGGTAGCACCTGATAGAGAGATTTTGAAGGAGGAAACCTACAGTTCTCATCTACCTACCTACCATGTAACTATTACAAGTTACCTATTCACTATCAAAAAGAGCTTAATAAGAATAACCTCTGGAGAATCTGACATTTCTGAGTAAGCAATAGGCTAAGGTCCATTTGCCACAAAGTAGGTATTATGATCTCTTTTGAAGAGGAGGGAACTAATAAGGTTTGACATGTTAAATTACTTCATCAAGTTCCTGAAATTAGTAAATGAAGAAAGTGGGATTTGAAAGGAAGATCTGTGTGATTCCACAGCTTTACACCAATCCCTTAGCAATTATATTATCAGGAAACACTGCTTTCATTATTGGACATGTGGCCATCTGCTACACTCCAGCCTTCAGAAACAAAGCTTGGCTCTCAACCCATGGGTGAGTTGCATGCACGACCATTGTGAAGTTAATCATTCAAAAATATATACTCATCCTTGTGAGCTTCCTGTCCACATTACCACCCCCTTGACTTTGGGATTTTCCTGGCACATTTTTGGGTGCATGGGTGGATCTAGGCCCTAGACATGAAAGTCTTTTATAGCTATGTCTGTCTCAGGAAGGAAGATGCAGGGTAACCTAAAATCCTACTAGTTCTCTAAGACACTTTTCTCCACAGAATTCTTCATGGAATGCTGCAGAGAGAAAAATCGTAGGAAGGGGACAGGTTGCTAATCTTATTAAAATGCTCCAATTGTTTGAACTCGGATGCTTGACAGCATGTGAGTATGCACCAATCAGTTTATAGCCATGTAATCCAATCCACATAATGTTCTGCCTAAAACAGAGATTGCTCAGACCCACTCTGATGGCAGCCCAGGCTGAGAAGCAGCCTGGTAAAAGCAGTGAGATGCCTAGGCCAGTGGACTCTAGGGTTTCATCCCTGCTGGGTAGCGTGGCTAGCTTATACCCATGTGTTGATATTCTGTGTATGTTTATAGTCATGCCAAGATGCATTGCCTGTCTGTTATCTCTGCTGCTTCACAGCTGACTCATGTTCTATTCTCCACACCTAAGTCTTTGAAGTCACCTGTACAAATAGACCAAAAGCTCCCTGGAGCGTGCCTGATGGAGGGGAAGACTCAGTTACTTTGGTAATATAAGAAGAATAAGAATAAGAATAAAAGAATAAGAATAAGAACGCAATTATTTTTAGTGTTGTAATACATGTCAGGTACTACAGTAAGTGCTTTACATGCAGTACTCTAGAAGAGCTCACAGCAGCACTTTAATCTGTGTATTATTATTATTGTTTCCATTTTACACATAAGGAAACTGAGGCTTGGAAAGTTGAAACAACTTGGAGCCAGAAATTAATCTGAGTCTGCTTGACATTTACTCCTTCTTATCACTATTCTTGTAGGTAATCAACTCATAGTATATGAGACTCATTTTTATTATAGTCACTCTGATTTAATGGACTTAATGCCTCTTGTGAAGAAATAAGTAGTGACTTACCTCAATATGGTAAAGAGAGCATAGTATTTGGAATCAGAGGACCTGGAATCAATCCTGGGTCTATTGTTGGCGAGCTATCTGATCTTGAACAGAGATTTCCCTTAGTCTGCTCCTCTTATCAGTAAGATGGAAATGATACAAATATCAGTTATTGTGTGAATCAGATAAAATAATACCTCTGTAAGATTCAGTTCCCTCCCTTCCCCATATTACTCAGTTTATCATTGACTGTACTAAAACCTAGATCTTGTAACTACCACTTCTCTGTGCTTTTTAGTTGACCTGGGTATCTTTTAACTTTCCACATGTTATAATATGCTGAGCCAATGTCTTTGGCTCTTGTCTCATTTGATAATGTTGGAGAAGTCTTAATCACATTGACAGCTTAAAGCCTACTAGTAAGCAAAGAAATAGGAAGAACATAGTAGACTACGGACAGAAGATACAAATAGAAGATACAGATAGAAGAGGCTATTTAATGCTGGGGCAAATACCTCAAGAGCTTCTAAGTGTCCCTACTTTAGCACACAGAACTAATTATGTTTGTTCAAAAATGCAGATAATAGTGTAGCAGGTTTTAGAAAGCTATCCACTAACCATGCTCAAACTTTAAAATGAAAAGATAGGGGCGCCTGGGTGGCTCAGTCGGTTAAGCCTCCAACTTCAGCTCAGGTCAGATCTCACGTTTGTGGGTTCGAGCCCCACGTCAGGCTCTGTGCTGATAGCTAGCTCAGAGCCTGGAGCCTGCTTCCAGTTCTGTGTCTCCTTCTCTCTTGCCCCTCCCCCTCTCATGCTCTGTCTCTCTCTGTATCAAAAATAAATAAAACATTTTTTAAAAAGTTTAAAATGAAAAGATATACTGTCTAGTAAGATATACCTGCTGTCTAACAACTCAATCATCCAGAAAAGTCTTACAAAGTCTTTCTATCCATTTATTCAATAATTATCGAGACATCTACCAGCTTCCAGACTCTGGTCTTGGTTGTAGGAATACAGTAGTGAACAGAATACACAAAAAGTTCTGCTTTTATGAAGCTCACACCTTTGTGGGGCCCTAGGCAAGGAATAAGTGTGTGTATATATGTAGAATAGTAGAGAGTGATGAGAAAAATGAAACCAAGAAAGACCTAGGAAATATTGGGGTTGAGGGCTAAAACTTCAGAGTGACCAGGAAAAGACTTACTAGAGAGTGACTTTGGATTACAGACATAAAGAAAGTGAGGGAGCTGGCTCTGTTGATATTTGGGTAGCATCACCTTAGGATGAAAGAAGAGGAAATGTCCCCAAATGGAAGCATACTTGTCTTGCTGCAGACCAGCAAGACCAGTGGAGCCAAGGGAGAGAGGGGGACACAGTTAGCATGGTACCAGGACAGCGGGGAGAGGCGGATCAGTTAGAGTGGTAAGGTGGAGGTGAGGGAGGCAGTGCAGGGAGGTTGGGCCTTAAAGATCATATTAAGAACTTCAGCTCTTATTCTTCATTAGATCATTGGAATTGCTACATTTACAAAATCACTCTGGCTGCTTCTTGAGAACAGACTAGCAAGAGGGTCAGGGCCAAAACCACAGAGACCAATTAGGAAGCTATTCTAACAACCCAAGCAAGAGATGATGAGGTTAGGACCAGAGTGGGGGCAATGGGAGTAGTGAAAAGGGTTTGGACAATAAACAAACAAACAAATTTTCTTATTTTGGAACTGACAGGGTTTGATAACAGACTGGATGTGTGGTCTGAGGGAAAGAGGTGAGTCAAGGATGACACCAAAGTGTTTTGCCAAAGCAATGAAAGAATAATGCAATGATATTAAGACAAATGCCAAACTCTGCAGTATGAGAAGCAGCATCCTTCACAATCTCCTTCTGCTTTTCTCCCACTATTTTCCCTCTGTGCTCTGACCTGTTTCCAGTTCTCTGAACTCATCACTGCTCTTTCCTGTCTATAGGCCTCCACACAAGGAAGGCATTTCTTCCTCCTACAGCACTTCTTAGTCCCTTAATTCCATGAAAGAGGGGACTGGGGTGCCTGGCTGGTCATGAGTTCAAGCCCCATGTTGGGTATAGAGCTTACTTTAAAAAAAAAGAGGGGGGCTAAATATTCCAGGTAACTGATGTTTGTCTCTAGGATCCATGGCACTGGACAGAAGTTGGGCCAAGGCTGAGAAAGTTGAGAAACCAGGAGTTGAGTCACGAGGAGTTCCAGGCATGTGGACGCCTCTGTCACTGAAGGATCAGGGTGGATGGGGGTGGAATAGAGACTGGGGTGCTTCATTCAGATCCTCTTATCAGGGTTGACACACTCATTCCTCAGCTCTTGAGTACTGAGCTTGTCACTGGACGTTTTCTCAGCCACTGGGAACTATTTCATCCGGGGTGATGCTTGCTTTCAGGGAGCCGCCTATGTCCAGTGACAGCTGATGTGAAGACACAATGACTGACTTTCTTGACTCAATTTGGGACAAATTTGATGGGACTTCCCAAAACAGAGTGTCCAATAGGATGGCTGAGGCCTGACTTGGACCCTCTTACAGGTGAGCTCCCCACCTCTGCTCCACATGACCCTCATTTCCTCAAAGAGCACTACTCCTACCTAATAAACCTTCTCCTTGCAAGTCCCCATCTCAGAGTCTGGCTCCACAGACCTTCATCTTGGACAAGAAACATCTTTCCAAAGGACATTTCCACAGTGGAGTTCCACAAGAAGGATCCCTCTTACTGAGGAGGCTCGGGGCTCGGGGCTCAAGAAGGCTCAGGGAGCCACAGCGGCTTCAGAAGGTGAGACAGCTGTGCGGCTGAGGCTCTGACCATTGGAAAGGTTCATTAGTGAAACTATGCAGTATAATTTCATAGAAGATTATTCTATCTGGAAGGTAACAGATGGCTCTGAAGCCAAATTCGGGACTCTAATTCAACAGAGAGATTCTGCTGATGTCACCAGCACTTGAGCTATGTTCCAGTGTGGGCTTTTTAAGGGTTTTGGTTGTCTTTTTTTTTTTTTTTTTTCTCTTCCACAAACAGCCATAGAGCCTCGAGAGTTAATTCAGCCTTGTAGTCACTCCAAGGCCATCTGTTGTTCAAATTAAAATACATATTTTTAACTTTAACCTTTCAATCTCTAAAGTTTTAAACCTTTGCAATAGAAACAGTCACTTTGCAACAGCTTTGCAGCTTCCTGATTCAGTGACATCAATGAAAGGGTAATGTCAGTTTCAGGGACGTCAGTAAGGAACGTTGGCAGGGCTGACATTGTAGAGGGACACGGAGAATTCACCAGCCTATTTTCTATTCTTGCATGACTTGGTAACGTGCTATGCTCTCATTAGCTGGAGTTAATCGAAACTCTGAATAGATTTCTTGAAGGATAATTTAGGAATTCACATTTATTCTGAGACATAAATAAATAAAGAAGGATCCAGGAAAAAAAAATACTGCAGATTTTAGGCTCCTTTGTTAGTTCCATTAAGCCTTTGGTATATTCTAGCATGGAAGCCAGAATAAAATGTAACCAAAATATTAATGTCTTTGTGAGTGATGTTTCTTATTTAAAAAGTCACGCGTGTTCGTTGTAGAAAATGCAGAAAACTCCAAAGATACTCATAATCCTGCTGTCCAGACATAAATTGTTTGAACATCTTGCTGTATTACATTTGTATTTTTAAAAGTTTAAATACCCCTTGAATGAGAGGAGGGGGTGGTATTATAACCTGTGATATGTTGTCATTGATATTTGAAGAAGCTGTTGCCAATCCCTCACTAAAAGGGGCATATGCCTTGAATCTGTTTCATCTTACTCCCACCAAAGCTTAAGTGGGAGGTCATTCCATCCATCTTATCTGGAACAAATAAATACATTTGCTAAAACTACTTGAATCTACACAAATCAGAATGGTATGCTACTATTCTGTTTGATTTAATTTAACCACCCTATTTATTTATACTAGGTGCTATGTATTCTGCACTGCGCTGGGTGGAGCACAGGGATGAGGTCGGGCAGGGAGATACAAATGTGAAGACCACACAGTTCCTGACTCCTGAAGCTCGTATATGTTCACTCACGAAACAGGTATTTACTGAACACCTAGTATATTATAAGTACTGGCGATATAATAATGAACAATAAGGACAAAGTCCCTCCCTTCATGGCACTCACCTTCTATTGGAGGAGACAAAGAAATACATAAATAAATGAGATTATTTCAGGTAGTATGTATTAATCATGTATTTTAGGGGCACCTGGGTGACTCAGTCAGTTGAGCATCCGACTTTGGCTCAGGTCATGATCTCACAGCTCGTGAGTTCGAGCCCCACGTCGGGCTCTGTGAGGACAGCTCGGAGGCTGGAGCCTGCTTGGGATTCTGTGTCTCCCTCTCTCTCTGCCCCTCCTCCGCTCACACTCTGTCTCTCTGTGAAGTGAATAAACATTAAAAAAACTTTTTTTAAACCATGTATTTTAATTTCTGTATCATTTTTTAGAATAGATTTTATTGAGGTATAATTGACATACAATACCATATTAGTTTCAGGTGTACAATGTAATGATTTGATATTTTATTTATTGCAAAATAATCACCACAGTAAATCTAGGTAACATCTATCACCATACATAGTTATAAAACGTTTTTTCCTGTGCTGAGAACTTCTAAGCTCCACTCTCTTAGCAACTTCCAGATATGCAATACAGTATTATTAACTTGGTCATCCAGGGCCAGGTGTCAGGCAACCTGGGACCACCCCTATAGCCAGAAGCCCACTGGAACTATTCAAACTGGCCGACCCTAAGCAGTTTTCTCTGCCCTGCTTTCGTTTCCCAAAGAAATCCCAGTGAAGACCCTGGCCCGGGCTCTCCCCTCATTCCTGCTTCTGCCTCCTGACCCAAACTGGAGATTTCTCCTGGGGCCCTATGTGGTGCCGCACGCCCCCTTCTCTCGGGAAATGGAAGTAGTACATTCTTCTTTCAATGTTGACCTCTCCCTGTTGTCACTCAGTCATCTCCATACGTTCAAGTCATTGAGGCCCTGTGGTAAGTGCTGTGAAGGCATTAAAATGGGAGTGCCATGCAGAAAAGCTGCCATTAAGAGGGTCAGTACAGAAATGCTTCCCCAAAAAGGTGGCATTCTGGCTGAGACCTGCTGGAAGGAACAAGCCATGCAAAGAATCCTAAATAGAAGCAATTGTAAGAGCAAATATCCTGAGGTTAGAAGAGCTTTGTCTATCCAAAGTACAGGTAGGCCTGGAGGGCTGGTGCAGGGTGAGCGGGGGCAGAGCGGGACAGGAAGAAGTGGCAGAGATAAGTGGGCAGAGTTCACCAAGGGCCCTGCAATAGGGTGGACCAAACGACATATGCAAGCAGGCATTGCATAACATTTGCACTTCTCTCAAAGACTTTGGAGACACAATACTGTGAATTCTGGGAACTCTGGCATAGCAATGAGAGTGAAGCTTGTGGGTGGATGCATTCGATGAAGCCCCTTAGACCCAGCCCTGGCCTTGCTCTTACATTTCCTGTAAAGTGAGTCTTTGTAAATTGAAGCGAGACTCCTTTCATCCAGCAGTGGGGAGTGAAATTATCTGTATCACAACGTGCATAAAGAGGGCAAGAACCAAGTGCAAGGTGCACATCCCTATGTGGGTAGAGGTTGGGGGAGGGGGCGGTTCTTAATAAGTTTTTGTGGAAGCTCAGCTTACCAACTGCTGGGTTCAGAGCCTGCACACGAATCATGATTCACAAGCTGCAGCACAATCCTGATTAGAATGACAACGAGGTGGCTTAGTCCTCACTGCTTTGTAAAATCAGACACAAGGAGACATATTCACCTGTTTGTTTTGATGCAATGTAACTGTGTTTTCATTTGCCTGCTAAGTCCCTAAGAATAATTAATTTAGAAGTTCAAAACCAGACTCTAAGTATTATAGGGAAAAATCATTCGAGTCCCTCCTGCTGTTTGCTGGCTGATGCTGTCCCCTGCTCCCCAGCCCTGACCCCACAGAGTCCCATTTACACTTGCCTCCCTGAATGGCATCAACTCTTCCATGTGATGAAAATCCCCCAGTGCAGTTTTGAGGTCCCTTGAGGGTTACTGGCCAAATGCAGCTGACTGTATACACTGAGGCTTAGACGCATGCTTACTAAGGCAGGTCATGAACCCAAAGTGATAATATGAGAGAATGATGTTTTGGTCTCAGTAAAATAAAAGCCCTTCTCAAAAGGCTGCCTGCTCAAAAGGCTGCCTAAACACAGAGGGATGGATGGGTGGTGAGCTCCCATTCCTGCACGGCCCTGCATAAGCTTGATGCCCACTGTCATAGAGGGGCCTCTACTAGTTAGATTTCGGGCCTCTGTCCCTACTTTTGATCCTCCGGTTTCTAAGGGATTCTAAGGAGATCTACACTGATGGACCACTCTCCAGCCCTGCCTCCTCTCAGGCAACCTTTTTAACACCTTCAATCAAAAGTGTGACTGCAGGAGGGACAATCCCCCAGGCCTAGGGCTTGGATAGGGGAAACTTTTAACACCCTTTAATTACACTGTGGAGAAACCATGGACCCCATATAACCTTGTTTCCTTTACAGGCTCATTTTTGTTTTAGTTAAAAAACTTGGGGGCCCCTGGGTGGCTCAGTCAGTTGAGCATCCGGCTTCAGCTCCGGTCATGACCTCACGGTTCATGGGATCAAGCCCGTGTTGAGCTCTGTGCTGACAGCTAGCTCAGAGCCTGGAGCCTGCTTCGGATTCTGTGTCTCCCTCTCTCCGACCCTCCCCTGCTTACGTAGTCTCTCTCGCTCTCTCAAAAATAAATAAACATTTGAAAAAAATTTTTAACGTTTATTTATTTTTGAGAGAGAGAGAAAGAATGCAGAAAAAGGGGAGAGAGAAAGAGAGAGAGAGAGAGAGAGAGGGGGAGAGAGAGAGAGAATCAGAAGCAGGCTCTGTGCTGAGAGCAGAGAGCCTGATGTGGGGCTTGAACTCCGAACTGTGAGATCATGACCTGATTTGAAGTCAGATGCTTAACTGACGGAGCCACCCAGCACCTTTTAAAAGTTTTTCCCTAACATCACTGAATCGTATCTCTATTTTTAAAGTTTAAAAGCCTTTTTCAGTGAATTTGAATATCGCGGAACATCTGAACATTAATGCAGGCTTACACTTATGTCCCTGCTGATCGCGTGGTGCTTGTCCCCACTAGGCAGTGAGCCTGCAATAGGAAGTCAAGGAGAAGAGCCTGTGTGTCTCCCCAGAGGCGCCCACTCCAGCGTTTTTAAAGCAACATACGTGAACACGGCCATCACTAGACTACCTTGAAAAGCTGACGGAGGAAGCGGAGTGAATGCAGGACCACGAACCACATAGCCATGATTGCCAGCACCTGACCCTGCTTCTGTTCCTGCAGCATCCTAGCCAAGGGCAGGCACTCCCCTGCAGGCCCCCTCCAGAGTCACCACGCCCCCAGCTTGGGTGCCGAGCGACCTGTGCTTGGACGACATGCATCACATATCCCCTTCGTGCCTAGCTTGTGCTGGGCATTGCCTTGAAGGAGCTTATGGTCTTGTTGAGGATGAAAAATATGAATGTATTTATTTATGCTGGGCCCCATTCAGGATTAAAGGCAGTTTATCTAGAAACAGAAAGCATTACATGAGGCTAATACAAAATTGGAGACCGTAGGTGAATGAATGAACAAAACATGGCATATACATACAGTGGAATATTATTCAACCTTAGAAAGGAAGGGAGGGGCACCTGGGTGGCTCAGTCAGTTAAGCTTCTGACTCTAGATTTCGGCTTAGGTCATGATCTCACAGTTTGTGGGTTTGAGCCCCGTGTAGGACTCTGTGCTGACAGAGTGGAATCCCTACTTGGGATTCCTCCTCTCTCTCTTTCACTCTCTCTCTCTGTCTCTCTGACCCCCTCCCCTGCTCTCTATCACACACACACTCTCTCTCTTTCTCTCTCAAAATGAATAAATAAACTTTAAAGAAACAAAGAAAGGGAATTCTGACACCTCCACACTAACAACGTGAATGAACCTTGAAGATACCATGCTGAGTTAAATAAGACAGACGCAAAAGGACGAATACTATGATTCTAGTTCCGTGACATACCTAGAGTAATCAAATTCCAAGGGGAGAAAGTAGAATGATTATTGTTACTGACTGGGGAGGGGGAAATAGACATTATTATTTAATGGGTACAGAGTTTCAGTTTGGGAAGATGGGAAAGTTCTGGAGATGCGTGGTGGTGGCGATTATACAGCAATGTGAGTATACTTCAGGCTTCTGAACCGTATATTTGAAAAGGCTTAACATGGTAAATTTTGGGTCATATATATTTTACCATAATAAAAGAAAAAGACACTGAATTCCAAAGGCTTGGTACAAAAAAAACACCCACATTAGTTCTGGAAATGATACATATTTTGGAGATGGTAAGTGAAATAAAACATATTATTAAAAGCATTTTTGAATGCACACCCCAGATGAAGAACAAAAATCAAACTTTCAGAGGGCGAGCAGGTAGCATACACATGTGAAGTGACAAGTGTCACTTGTTTGTAGCCACCAAGAGACGTTCAGATTATATTTTTAAGAAACCTCAGCTAAACAAATAAAACACATTCTCAGCTTCAGTTACCTGAAGATAACAGTGATGCTGACAGAGTATGTTACACAAGTGCTAAGAGGGGGTCATGCATTTGGCCTGAGCTCCCTAGTGGCCAAAGTAAAAAGAGAAATTTAGCCAGTTACACAGTTTACGAGGCGGGGGGGGTGGGTGAGATGGTGAGATAAAAACCAAATAGTTATTCAGAAGCACATGTGCTACTGAGACTGAGATAGGAAAGAAATGTCTCTTGAACATCTCCTGGGAAAAAAACCCTCTGAAATGTAATGAAGAATGCCCGTAGAAGTCGGGAAGAATCCCACAGGAGCTTTCTCATCTTGTTTCTCAGTGAGGCCCATATCCCACAAAAACTGTTCCACCAGTGGCCAGTGGTCCAGCGAGAGGCAAAGTAGCACTGAGTGAATGGCAGAGACCATGGCTTTCAGAGGAGAGTGAACCTGCTGGGGGTCATTGGTCATGAAGGGCTTTCTAACGGCCTGGGGCAGACACTGGAGCTTTGGGAAAGTAGCATTTAGATTCATGCCTGGCACACAGTGGATAGTCAGGAAATGTTTATTGCATGAGTGAGTGGGTCAAGAAGAACAAATACAGGCATCTCATGGCCACAGGAGTAGAGAGGGCATTCCAGGGAACAATCTGGCTGAAGGATATTAGTCTGGACTTTTTTGGTGGCAAGTGCTAAAAATCTAACTTGGCCTTGATTTGGCAAAAATAGAAATGTATGGAAAGCATATTGAAGTGTCTCATATAACTAAAATATAGAGTTGGACATTAAACATAGTGGAGGCAGGCTAAAAGTGGGCCTCTATGGAGGTCATGAGAAGTGCTGTCAAGATCACTTTCAAAGAAGGATGTATTGCCCCAGATGCTGGCTGTGTGGTCAATGGACAGCCATCAGTTCTCAGCTACTTCAGGATTTGTCTCAGCTATAGAAAGTTGCTTTGCCCAAGACCACTCCTTTCTCTGAGGACCCAGATCCAGGGACTGGTCACTGTGGGAAATGAAAGGTAAGGGCATCTCAGGCCATGCAGGATAATTTCTTTTCTTTCTTTTTAATTTTTAAAATATTTTATTGAAAATAATTGCATATGTTTAAAAAATATGAAACTTTATAAAGTAAAAAAAATAAATAAAAATTTTAAATTAAAAAAAATAAATAAATAAAAAGAAAAATAGACTATTAATAATAGACTATTAGTATACAAAAAAAATTTTATTTATTTTTGATACAGAGAGAGACAGAGCATGAGAGGGGGAGGGGCAGAGAAAGAAGGAGACCCAGAACCAGAAGCAGGCTCCAGGCTCTGAGCTAGCTGTCAGCACAGAGCCTGACGTGGGGCTCGAACCCACGAATGTGAGATCTGACCTGAGCCAAAGTCGGAGGCTTAACTGACTGAGCCACCCAGGTGCGCTGTGCAGGACAATTTCAATGAGTCATGTACACTACAGAGCTCTCTATGGGGTCATCCAAGGCTTCATTAGACCTGTGTTACTGTTCGATTTCTCCCTCTACCCACCCTGTTTCCTTCCTTCTTTTCCACAAGTGTTGTTTCCTCATAAATATCCTGACCCCCAAACCCCACCCCGGAGTCTTGTTTCATAGAACCCACCTTCGACAGCCTAAGAAACATGCAGAGCAAAGGGCTCAAATGCTACCAGAATGCTTTCTCTGTCTCTCATTTCTCCTCTCTCCATCTTTACTTCTGTCTCTTCCACTCTAGATTGACTTTCTGCAAATATTGGAAGACCAACAGAAGACATAAAGATGGCCAACATAAAAAGATGTTCAACATCATTTATCATCAGGGAAATGCAGGTCAAAACTACAATGAGAGGGATGCCTGGGTGGCTCAGTCAGTCAAGTGTCTGACTTTGGCTCAGGTCATGATCTCACGGTTCATGGGTTCAAACCCAACATCAGGCTCTGCTGATAGTGTAGAGCCTGCTTGGGATTCTCCCTTTCTCCCCCTTTTCTGCCCCTCCCCACTCATGCTTTCTCACTCTCTCTTAAAATAAGTAAATTAACTTAAAATAAAAAAAAATACAATGAGATATCACCTCACAATCATCAGAATGGCTAAAATCAAAACACAAGAAACAAGTGTTGGTGAGAGTATGGAGAAAAAGGAGCCTTGTGCACTGTTGGTGGGAATGCACACTGGTGCAGCCACTGTGGAAAACAGTATGGAGGTTCCTCAAAAATAAAAACAGAATTATCCTATGATCCAGTAATCACACTACCAGGTATTTACCCAAAGAAATAAGGACACTAATTTGAAAAGATATATATACCACTATGTTTATTGTAGCATTAGTTATGAAAGCCAAATTATGAAAGCAGCCCAGGTGTCCATTAATAGATGAGTGAATAAAGACATTATATATATTCCATATATATTTCATATATGGAATATTATTCAGCCATAAAAAGGAATGAAAGCTTGTCATTTGCAGCAACATGTTTGGAGGTGAGAGGACAATGCCAGGTGAAATAAGTGTCAGAGAAAGACAAATACCATATGATTTCATACATATGTCAATTTAAGAAACAAAACAAACAAGGAAAGAAAAGAGAGAGAGACAAACCAAGAAACAGATTCTTAACTACAGAAACAAACTGGTGGTTTCCAGAGGGAAAGTGGGTGGGGGAATTGGTGAAATACATTATGGTAGTTAAAAGCACAGTTACCCTGGGGGTGCCTGGGTGGCTCAGTCAGTTAAGCATCCATTTACTGTTCAGATCATGATCTTACTGCTCATGGGTTCAAGCCCTGTGCCAGGCTCTGCGCTGTCAGCACAGAGCCTGAAGTCTGCTTCAGATTCTGTCTCCATCTCTCTGCCCCTCCGCTGCTCTCTCTCTGTCTCTCTCTGTCTCTGTCTGTCTCTCTCTCCCTCTCTCTCTCTCTCAAAAATAAATGTACATTAAAAATTTTAAGAAAAAATAAGAGTTCACTTATCCTGGTGATCACTGAGTAATATATGGAACCGTTGAATCAGTAATTGTACACCTAAAACTAATATAATACTGTATGTTAACTACACTGGAATTAAAGTTAAAAATTTAATAATAATGAAAAAGAAAATCCCAAAAAAAAACTGTTACTTTTAAATTTAAAAAAATGGGACGGGGCCCCTGGGTGGCTCAGTTGGTTGAGTGGCCAACTTCAGCTCAGGTCATGATCTTGTGGTTCGTGAATTTGAGCCCCATGTCGGGCACTGGGCTGACAGCTCAGAGCCTGAAGCTTGCTTCGGATTCTGCATCTCCCTCTTTCTCTATCCTCCCCTACTCATGATCTGTCCTCTGTCCCTCAAAAATAAATAAATGTTGAAAAAAAACTTTTTTAAAGGGACATAAAGTGTTTCTCATAGATTTTGCCACAGAAATGGACATATTGTTATTGTTCAGTTTCTAAAAAAAAAAGTTTTAAATCTCAGAGCCCATCTAGGGTCACGTGCCTACCCCCAAGCAAATCACCTCTACTCTGGATGTTGATGTATTTCAATTGTCTACACTTGAGTCAAAACCTGTTTCTCAGAGACAGGATCATATAAGAACAAACACGGCAGCCCCCAGAGGGCCATGGGTTTCTGGGGAGGATTGATGAGCAGAAACCCTGATGATATCTTCTACATGTTAGGGAGTAGGAACAATTGCTTTTGGAATATTAATTTGAGATTTTGAGTGTAAGAAGAGAGAAGACATCTTTATCTATTTGTTGATTTTTAAACACACCTTTAGCAGCTGGACTCTTTCAAATAAAACCTAACTTGGGAATACCAACATAATAAGTAGATGACAGTAGGGATGCTGATCTAAGAGGAAGTAGAATCCAGTCTTCTGATCCTCTCAAATTTTATCTTTCAGCAACCAGTGAGTCCTTCATTCATTCATTTGTTCGTTCATTCTGCAAATTTTTACTGGATACATATTCTGCCCCAGACATAACGCTAGACACTGGAAAGACAATGGCTGAGTAACAATAAACAACATGTTTCTGGAACATACTATGTATGATCCTTAGAACACAGTCTGAAACCCACTATTTTGGGCAATTCTGTAGGAGCAGGGACACGGAGAATGAGGGATGGAGAGAATTAAAGGGATGCTTTAGAAATACTAATCTGGTGGTTGTAAATGTGGTCAGCTTGATTTGGTGAAGACTGGCAAGTTGATTAATTGGGAGACCACTGCAAGAGCAAAGACATGACATGCTGGTTCTAAACTAGAGAAAAAGCAGAGGAAATGAAAAAGAAGCATGGATATAAGAAACATAATGTAAGAAAAATTGATGAGTTTGGGCAACAACCTCTTAATGGATCTGTCGAGTATCTATTAATGCACAATATTAAAACAATCCTGCAAGAACAGACATTTTAAAAAATAATAAAAATTAAAAAAAATAAAATAAAACAATCCTGCATATACTTACAAGTGCTAGATACCCTCTATGTTTCCACTCAATCCAATGTGCAGTGTACTTCACCCCATGTCACTGCACTCACATATTAAGAATTCATACACTCTTGCCAGCCCATTTCAGTCCTGTTCTTTCAGCACACCGACCACACACATATTTCTCATGGCTCCAAGTACAACACTCATTCCTGACCGGTAGCAGGCCATGTCATTCCTTATGTTCTCCTCATATTCAGCTGTAATCAGTATTAAATTCCTGAACATTTGCAGATCAAATAATGTCAAATACTCCTTTAGACAAGACATTGTTCTCTATTTTCTCAGAGATTTATTTTGGGTTGTATAAAAAAAATTGCTATCAAGAGACCACCATCCATTTCTCTCCTTTCTCCATCTTACATAATGAAAGCACCATGAGGTCAAGAACCAATTGGCAAACTGGAAACAAAGATTCATAACTTACACCGCAAACAAAGGGTTAATATTTCTAATATATAAAAAAAACTTTTAATAGGGGCGCCAGGATGGCTCAGTCGGTGAAGCATCCAACTCTTGCTTTCTGCTCAGGTCATGATCTCTGGGTCATGCGATTGAGCCCCACATCAGGCTCCAAGTTGGTGTGGAGCCTGTTTGAGATGCTTCTCTCCCTGTCTCTCTGCTCCTTCCCTGCTCTCTTTCTCTCCAAAAAAAAGAAAAAGAAAAGAGAACTCTTAATAATTGAGATACTAAGGATGAAAAAGCCAATTAAAAATGAGGGAAAAAATGGACAGGCACTATACAAAAAATAGATAATAAAAATAAGCCTCAGACATAAAAAATGCTCAAATTCACCCATAATTCAAAAAATATGAATTAAAACACTGAGATTTTATGTCCTACCTAGTAGACCAGCAAAGTTTTAAAATTTTGACAACATATTCTGTTGGTTATGCTGTAGAAAAAATGATGTTTTATAAATTGCTGGTGAAAATGCAAGTTTGAACAACCTTTCCAGATAGAAATTTGGCAATACCTAATAAAACTACATATATATTTACCTTTCAACCCAGCAATCCCACTTCTAGGAATCTACCCTAAAGATACACTTTCAAAAATGCAAAACTATATTTACATAAGAATACTTTTTTTCGGTGCCTGGGTGGCTCAGTTGGTTGAATGTCTGACTTCAGCTCAGGTCATGATCTCACGGTTCATGGGTTGGAGACCCGCATCAGGCTCTGTACTGATAGCTCAGAGCCTGGAGCCTGTTTCTGATTCTGTATGTCCCTCTCTCTCTGACCCTCCCCTGTTCATGATGTGTCTCTCTCTGTCTCTCAAAAATAAACAAATTAAAAAAAAAATAAAGAAAATAATACTTTTTTTGTTTGTAGTTGTCAAATACTAGAAGCTACCAAATGCCCATATACAAGAGAGTGGTTGAATACACTATGAAACAGTCATACAATGGAATACTATGCAGCTATAAAAAAGTGAGGAAGATGTCTATGAATAAATATGGAGTAATTTCTAGGTCATATTGTTAACATGAAAAAAAAAGCAAAGCTTAAAAAAGCATATCTAAAGTGCTATCATTTATGGAAGGAGAAGGGGATATAAGAAAATATATAGAGGTATCTGCTCATCTATACAAAAGAAATAAAGAAAACATAAACCAGAGCTAAATAGTAGTTATCTACAGGCAGTAAGTGGAAAGATGTGGGTGGAGTGGGGAATGGGAACAGAGTAGCAGGGTTGAGTGATACTATGTATATCTTTTCGTTTATCACTGACTCCTAGATCTGTGGTATTGTTTCACAAACTTTTCACATCCCCTCAAAATGAACTAATAGTTAAAATCAACCAGTATTTGAGGAAAATAAAACCCAGAATGGAATAGCTGTACTATAAATGAATAACCCCACTGAATTGCATGGGGAAGAAAAGAACTAACCTAAGGAAGTATGGAAGAATGTGTCTTGATAGAATACTGTGAGGCTAAAGACAAAAAAAGAACTGTGTATAAATGCTGTGATCTAGTTAGCAAAAGTGTTTCTCACAGGGGTGCGAATTAGCAATTCTGAAACTACTTTATGTAAATGTTAGAGTTGAACAGATAGGGGACACCTGGGGGGCTCAGTTGGTTAAGAGTCTGACTCTTGATTTTGGCTCAGGTCATGATCTCACGGTTTGTGAGATCCAGCCCTGCGTCAGACTCTTAGCACAGAGTCTGCTTGAGATTCTTGTTCTCTCTCTCGCCTTCCCCCACTTGCAAGCTCATGTACAAGTGTGCTCTCTCTCTCTCAAAACAAACAAACAAACAAACAAACATTAAAAAAAAAAAGGAATTGAACAGGGGCACCTGTTGGTTAAACATCTGTCTGCCTCTTAGTTTCGGCTCAGGTCATGATCTCATGATTCGTGAGTCAGCCCCATGTCCGGCTCTGCACTGACGGTGTGAGCCCTGCTTGAGATTCTGTCTCTCCCTCTCTCTCTGCCCCTCCCCTGCTCTCTCTCTATCCCTCTCTCTCAAAAATAAATTAAACTTTTATTTTTTAAAAAAAGGAATTGAACAAATAAATAGATAAATTGTAGTTAATGAGAGCTGAGTTTCTGACTCTTGGGAAAAAACTATAAATAAGGAAAGGAGGATGCTCAAATGAACCTGGTGGTTTTGGAGTGGAATCAGAAGTATAAGTATATAGATACATATGTATACATAGGTTTGTATATATTCACATACGTACATAGTTTTTCTAGCTCTGTCTGCTGGTAGCAATAATAGTCCAGCAATAGTGAACATACTTGGTTTCCAAACACCGTCCTTCAATCAAAAGAACTTTAAGAAGTGATTGCTTTCAAAGTAGAGGCAGGGTAAACACAAGATGATCCTGGAAATTACTGTGGTGGCAAGAAGCAAGAAAATGCTGAAGTAAGATGGGAGCATGTCAAAGAAAACAGGAGCAAACTAGAGGAGATCCAAATAGCCCAAACTGGAACAATTTGAACAACAAAATAAATAATGATATCATGATATTTTAATCCAGAGAATAAAATAAATACCCATGTGTCCATGTTGATACAATATATCATCATATAAAGAAACAGGGGAGTGCAATAGCTCTTTCTCACAACAGATTCCAATGAATAAACCTAGAAGAGAAGAGAAAATTAAGGAATCATCATTAGACAAACGTAACAGAAATTGTTGCAGGGAACATGTGCTGATAGAAGCTAAGATTACTGGACACGAGTTTGAGGAGGAATAGGATTTGTATAATCTGAAAGTATCTCTCCCAAGATATTTATCAATTACAAAGGGAAAAGTGATAATTTTACAATGAAGAAACTGGTCAGACACCTACTTACCCAAGTGATCAAGGTAATAAAATCACCAGCAATTAGACACGTCAGCCTCATGAACCCCTTGATATGATGCACTGAGATACAAGAGCAGTTTTGTAATATCCCAGCCCAAAATGCATAGCCTCAATCTGATCATGAGAAAAGTGTCAGATAGACTCAAACTGAGAGAAAATCTACAAAGTATCTGACCAGTGTTTATCAAAAGCTTTAAGATCAGAAAAGACAAGGAAAGACTGGGGAACTCTTATAAATTAGGAAAGAGTAAGTATAAACAACAGCTACGTACAACGTGAGATCATCTTTAGGAAACTGTACAAAAAAAAAAAAAGACATTAGTGGGGAAAATGGTAAAGTTCAAATAAGATCTGCAGTTTAGTTGCCTAGATTGTACCAATGACCATATCTCATTCTCCAGCCGTATTCTATGGTTATATAAGATGGTTAAGGGATGTGGGGCAGGGGGATAAAAGGAAACTGTACTGGTTTTGAAACTATTTTATAAGTTTAAAATTGGTTTAAAATAAGCAGTCTTTTAAAAAAGACCTTCCCGGGAGATAGAAGAGCCCTTTAGGTCTTAAGGTGTGAGGAATCCCCAGCCGGGCAGGTCTCCCAGTTCTTGAAAGTCTGTGGCCTTTTGTGGCTTTGTGCATACACAGGGCTTTGGTGCGAGCCCGCCACAGTGCTGAAAATAATTACTGAGCTCCAGGGCTCCCATCTACCATTCTGCCTCTGCGCTGACCTTGAATAATAATAAGAATCTCATAGTCCACTACTAATTCCTAATGAATGACCATCTGACCTGAGCTGAAATTTCACGGTAGAAAGATTTTACAAAGGAAATGTGAAAAATAGGGCGTGCTGGGTCTGTTTTTTTTTTTAAGTTAAAAAAACTGCACTGTAGCATTATTTGTAATAGTTAATGTGGGGGGTAGTGTCCAAAACTAGGAGATCGGTTAATGACTTATGTTATAGTCATACTTTGGAATGTCAAAGAGCAATGAATAGTAATGTTGTGGACTATTCAGTGATATTCTATATCATGTTCACACTAAGTTACATGAGTAGAGTTAAAAACATGAAGATTTAAAAAATAACTTATGTATCAATTTACTTATAGAGAAATTGAAAGAGAAATTTTGGAAAAATATTGTCTAAAATGTTAACAGGAGTCACCACTGATGGGTGAAATTATCAGCAGTTTTTCCCTTTTTCTTCTTCTTTTTTTTCCTTTTTGCATTTTCTAACATGTCCAGCATGAACATACATCTCTTTCTAATTTATGAAAATGCTTTAAAAATAAAACAAGGAGACTTGTTGTTTTGACATGGTGGAGTGAAAACACCTGTGCCCCCTCTCTTCTCCAAAATCAGCCTGCAATAACCAACAGAAGGAAAAAAGAAATGCAAGCTCCATCTTTGGCGAGACTAGGAAACAGCTAGCAATTGAACCGCAGGAGGTGAGGAAGGAGCTGCTGGACACAGAGGCCGCCAGGGACGCCCCTGGGAAGGCAGCCCCCTGACCCACCTGCTAACAGAGCTCCGGTTCTCCTAGGAAAGGGGAGACCTTGAGGAGAGAGGCCACCAATTCCATGTTTGAACAATGGTGATGGAATGTGCTGTCTTGTACTGGAAGTTTCTCCGGTCAGACAGGTGGGGCAGCTGGGGTTGAAAGCAGCACCACACACACATGACCTAACGGGAAGCAATCCGTCGGTGAGGTGAGGCAAGGTGAAAAAGACCTTGAACTGCCAGCTGCCACCTTCCATTAGCCCTGAAAAAACAAAGGCAAAAACGGTTCTCTCCCACCTATCTACCCACACTCACTCATGCAACCCTGCATCATAAGTTTTATTACTGTGTCAGTGAAGGTTAAGCTCAGCTATATAGCAGAATAACCTCAAAAGCTTTAACATCATAATAGATGCTTGTTTCTCACTCATTTAAAAAGGATTCATTTTTTAAATGTTTTTATTTATTTTTGAGAAAGAGAGAGAAAGAGCAAGCAGGGGAGGGGCAGAGAGAGGGGGAGACACAGAATCTGAAGCAGGCTCCAGGCTCTGAGTGGTTACCACAGAGCCTCACACAGGGCTGGAACTCATGAACCGCTAGATCATGACCTGAGTCAAAGTCAGATGCTTGACCAACTGAGCCGCCCAGGTGCCCCTAAAAGTATTTTAAAAATTCTTCTTAAGATAATTTTTCTTTTAAAAACAATTTTAAGTTTTTAAAATAAGATTTTCAGGGTAGCTTCATGGTGCCATCAGAGAACCCAGCTCCTAACTTTCTGCTCTGCTTCCCTCCATGCATGGCTTCCACCTTCAAGGTTACTTCATAGTTTAAGATGGCTTCTGAAGCTCCAGTCTTTTTTTTTTTTTTTTTTTGAGAGACAGAGAGAGACAGTGTGAGCAGGGGAGGGTCAGAGAGAGGGAGACACAGAATCTGAAGCATGCTCCAGGCTCTGAGCTAGCTGTCAGCACAGAGCCCGAAGTGGGGCTCGAACCCACAAGCCTTGAGATCATAACCTGAGCCAAAGTCAGACACTTCACTGACTGAGCCACCTGGCGCCCCTGAAGCTCCAGTCTTAACATCCATATTCCAGGCTGAAGAAATGAGAAGTAGTCCCTCCTGCCCTATATCCAAAGATCTTACCCAGAAGCCACACTTACCACTTTTGCTTTACATATCGGTGGATAGAGTTAGGCACACAGCCATAACCAGCTAAAATGAAAAGTGGGAATTGTAGGGTTTTAATTGGACACAATGACAATGAATAGAATCTGGTTTCTGTTGCTCTAGAAGAAGAAAGAAACGGATGTTGGAGAATGAACTATGAGCTGGAGAGAATTCTTTATACCTCAGAAATGCAATCCTGTTCTGTCTCTATGAATTTCCTACAAATAGCTAGTTCAGAAAGAAATTGCTTCATTCAAAGATAAATAGCAATTAAAAAGGAACCAGTACATAACGATATTACAGGAAAAAGGAGAAAATAAACAGAAAAAAAAGCAAATGACAGTGAGGAACATTCACCTCCCCTCCAAATGTTACCACCAGGCAGTTAAAATTATGATCAAACATATTTGCATAGACCCCAAGAATTTAATAAAAATTTTAACACTCCAAACTAGAATACAAGAGCCAAGGAAGAAAGAAATAGATATTACTGAGAATACTGTAAGGTACACAGAAGACAAGGTTTTAAAAAATGAGCAAAATGAAGTAAATATGAAAAAAGCACTACAGAAGCTAAAGTTAAATGAAAGTGTACATAACTGGTATCCTTGGATTACAGGTGTTCAGTTATGTATATAATCAAGATAGATTTAAAAAGAAAGAATCAAATATAGAATGTTCCAAGAAAATTAATGTAAAACAATGGATGCCAAGATACAGAATACTAGATTTTAAAGATAGAATCCTTTCAGCATTCAGGCAAAAAGGCCAGCTCATTAATGTGGATAAAGAAAGGGTGAGTGGGAACCAGGATGACCTCTGACATTGTCACAGCATCATGTAACGTTAGAAGATAAAGGAGCAATGCCTAAAAATGTCTTGCAGGCCACGAAATTTAGAACTAGCTAAATCGGAAGACAGAAAACTTTTTCAGTGAGTGTCTTCAAGTAGTAACTGTCTTCAGCAGTGTGGGTCATACACTTTGTTGCAATTCTGCCCTTGTGTTTGAAAGCAGACATAGAAATCCATAAGTGGGTGGTCAGGCCAGTGTTTTAATAAAACTTTACTTACAAAAACAGGCAGCTGGCTGAATTTGACCCAGAGGCCATAGTTGGCTGCCCCTGAGCTAAACTATTACCCAGGTGTCAAAGCAAAAGAAAACTATTTTTGAAGTTGTGAGATCTTCAGGGATACAGCCACATAATCTAGTATTAGAAGACAAACTTCAGTGGGCAAAAAAGATAAACGAAGAAATCAAAGCAAAAATACTGGCAAGTAACGAGAAAGCTAAAATATGCTCCACTACCTGGAGAACGACAACAACAATGAAGAACCCAGCACACCCTCCGGCTCCGTTGGCAGCAAGTGCTTTAGAAGCTCCATGACGCGAAAGGATAATTCAAGGAACCAAGACATCTGTTGGAAGCCATAAAAATTGTGATCAGTTCTAAATAAAGAAAGTGATGTCACGTTCACAGAGCCCTTTTAAAAACATCTCACAATTCACAGGGATATTCGGATTGTTAACCCACAGTGACAGCCGAAGTAAAAGGGCCTCGGTTTCTCAGAAGGAAAATGAAGTAGTTGAATTAAAACAGAGGTTCTCAGTTCCAGCTACTCATTAAAATCACCTGAGACATTTTCCCCTCAAATGCTTGTGCCTGGGTCCCATCCCAGACCAGTTAAATCAGAATTTCTGGAAAGAGGAAAGACAAAAGTATCTTTTTTAAGCTCCACAAACATTCGGATATGTAGCTGCAGGAGAGAACCTCTGGGTTAGATATTTTTGAGGTACGTATCAGCTCAGATGTTCTTTGATTATATAGAGAAATGTAAAGAATTATTCTAAACTTAGAGGTTTAGAAATTGCTATACAACAGAGGTTAAAATACTTAGCCCATTTTGGATGTGTGTTTCTATAACAGAACCTTACAGCCCACACTGGTCCAAGGAACTGAGGCTTCTCAAGAGACCCTAAAGAACAAATGCCATTCTAGTGTAAGGAAGCTGGTAATTACTCATGAATGAAGAGAGAAGTATGTAACTCCAACTGACAGTGTAATCAATTCCTTATGTATTTTTTAAAGTGTCCCTATCCCTGTAAAGGAACTTGTAAATGTCAAATGCCCCTTCTTTTGGAAAGCCTGAGGCCCTTGCGATGATGTTGGCTTGCTTTTTTTAAAAGTTTATTAAGTTTAAAAAGTTTTAATTCCAATGTAATTAGCATACAGTGTTATATTAAAGTATACAGTATCGTGATTTAACAGTTCTATACCTTACTCCGTGCTCATCATGATAAGTGTACTCTTAACCCCTTCACCTATTTCACCTCTCCCCCCACCCTTCTCCCCTCTGGTAGCCTTCTGTTTGTTCTCTATAGCTAAGTGTCTTTGTCTTGGTTTGTCTCCCTCCCTCCCTCTCTCTCTCTCTTTCTCTTTTATCCCCTTTGTTCATTTGTTTTGTTTCTTAAATTCCATATATGAGTGAAATCATATGGTATTTGTCTTTGACTGATTTATTTCACTTAGCATTATATTCTCTAGCTCTATCTGTATTGCTGCAAATGGCCAGATTTCATTCTTTTAATGGATGAATATTATTCCATCGTGTGTGTATATATGTATATGTATTACATCTTCTTTATCCACTCATCTATTGATGGGTAGTGTTTATTTGCTTTTAAAGAGCATTTTAATAAGTCTGGTTCTTAATCTATTTCTTGAATAACTCACTTCCAAAAATTAACAGAGTCAAAGAGAGATTTAAGCACATCAAGAAAAATAAATGAATCTTAACTTTAAAAAAAAATGATTTCTTAGATGAACCAGACAATCACTAATAATTAGAGGGACAATGGTTCCAGTCCGCCCAGGGTGATTTTGATGTATACCTGTTATTCCAGAGTAATTACTAATAGTGCTTACTTTTGTGCTCAAACATTTCCTAGTATAAACAATATATTGCATGGTAACTCTACCGCTGATGTTCACAATAATAAATGAGCCGTACCTCTTCATTAGAGAAGATGCAAGAACCCATGCTTAAAAATACATTAATTATTAAAATTGTACCCTCAAAAGAGGGGACAGAATCTGTAACAGGTGTGCATAATTGGGACTCGGGCTGTTTGTGGGACAGACAACTAAACATGCAGTCGAATCACAGTTAATATTTTCACAAGAGGATATCATGAGATATTTAAAGATAAATACTAGAAAGCCAAACTGGAGTTGTTGAGGATGGGGTTGGAAGAGCTGGGTTGGGAATCAGACAGAAATTGCTAAGATGCTAAAAGAAAAGCAGGTCTGAGGACCAGGGTCCCAGGGACTGAACCTGGTAAGGAACAGTCAGGGGAAGAAGTCCCGGACAGGAAGGGTTTGTATAGGACATCGTTCCTATGTATGAAAAAATGTAAAATAATGTCTATTCTTGCAAAGATTTCCTTAATTCAGATCTGTAATTCAAACTGTTCAATTATTTTAAAAAAACAATTTTCAAATGAGGAAATCTAGCTTTCAAAGAAAACTAATCAGATAGTTTGCTAAGATAATTATCCCAAACTGGTGTTATTTGATCTTCTAAAGTGTTCATTCATTGTATAGAAAATTGGGGTCTGCAGAAAACACAAGGATGAAGTGTCAGATCAGTCAAATCAATCCTGCCAGTGAATGGAGTGACAAATGTCACTGTCACATCTCCTTTATAGCCAAGAAGGGATACATGACAGCAGCTAAAAAGTTAGATATAACATTTATTCATTCAACAAACATATAGTTAACATTTAGTATGTACATGATACTATGCTTACCTGGAAAATTATGGGATTTGTGAAAACATGGGAAAAATTAATTACAACAACAATGAATGTTTATGTATGTAAGGACCATAGCAAGGCATCTAATGGGATCTTTGAACTATTCATTTTGAGAATGATTCACCGTTTATGGCTCCAATAGGAGCATTAGACTTAACCACCAAGGGACCCCATAGATGCAAAGAGGAATGGACAACCTGCTCAAATTAGCTCAGCTTTACTTCTTATCCTAGAGTTTAATGAACCATCCTTGTTCTTTTCCAATAAATCCCTCTTTTTGCTTAAGCTAATGCAAGCTGATTTCTGTTAGTTGCAAATAAAGGACCTTGACTAAAATGGATAACACAGGCAAATTTGATATTTTAATGCAAGAAAGGAAGTATAACTCCTAGGCATTCCTGACATTTGGTAGAATTCCTATCAAGAATATTGCAACCAAAGGGAATATCTTCTTGGAAAGAAATGGATCAAATAAAAAAGGAAAGGAAGAAGCCCAAGGATAAATAAAGTATAAGATTAGTGGGTACTCCCAAACTTGACATTGCAAGGATAGTGAAGACAGGTTGGGTGAGGACAAAATGAGAACAAAACAGAACTAATAGAGAAACATGCTACAGCTTATTTAACCAATAGAAGTGATAGATAGTTAGTGCCTTCCTGAAATATACTAGCAGCCTTACATACTAAAACTTCTAAACTTCTGTGTTGAATTTGGACATTCATCCATGAACTTTTGAATAAATACTTTTAGCTATCACTGTTGCTGGACAGCTTTGTTCAGCCATATAAGCCACTTTTGCCCTTACTACAGTGCTTGTGCAATTACTTGAGTATTTTATTACATACGCTTTTGTAATTATTTTCTTTAAAAAATTTTTAATGCTTATTTATTTTTGAGAGAGAGAGACAGAGTGCAAGTGGGAGAAGGGCAGAGAGAGAGAGGGAGACACAGAATCCGAAGCAGGCTCCAGGCTCTGAGCTGTCAGCATAGAGCCCGACGCGGGGCTCAAACTCATGGACCGCAAGATCGTGACCTGAGCCAAAGTTGGACACTCAGCTGACTGAGCCACCCAGGTGCCCCTGTGATTGTTTTCTAAATGTGAGTGGGACATAGAAACATTCATATCAATGCTACTACTAAGTAATATATGTCTCCTAAGCTTCTTACAATTAAAACCAAGATTGAAGTCATTAGTTGTGTCAAAAATAGTGGATTCTTTGACATAAATTGAGCTCACTGGAATTAAGCAGTCCATTGATGCTTACTTTAAAAGAAAATAATTATATGAAGGAAAATTTATTAAAAAGTTGAATGAGCCTCAACTTTTTTCTCTAAAAGTTGTGATATAAGTAAGGAAATTTAAAATTATTATTCTGGAAACACAGTCCTCCACTGTAATACCCAGTCTACTATTTAATACCTGTGCATCTGGTTTCCTGCAAGTCTTAGGGAATGATCATGTACTAAAATAACGGAGTGCCTCTGTGACAAAATTGGCACAGAGACAAGCTATACGTTGATGGGAAATCTCAACTCTCTTGACATCTACTAGAAATCTTTTAGATTTCAGAGTAAAGTGGTTAAAAATTATTTTACTTACCTTACTGAATATCATCTCTGAAATAATAGAAGCTGCAGTAAAAAGACTGCTATTTTGGACCAACTTCTCTCTGACAAGGAAGCACTGAATGGTTACCACGTCATCTTGGCATTTGTAATGAGGAAAGGAAATATACTGCAGAGGCTGATGTGTGCTGAAGATTTTAAGAAAGCAGATGTCAAGAGCTTTGAAGAAAGGAAGTAGTTATAGCACAGGAGTTATAGGAAAGGAGGGGGTAAGAGCTCAGACTACAGACTCAAGAAAAATGTAGGTCTGAATCCTAGGTGTGCCATTTACGAGTCCTGTGATGCTAAGTAAGATATTCAACCTTTCTGAATCTCAGGTCTCCTTGCAGAGTGAGGACAGTAACTAAGAGCTACAAACTGGGAAAATTACTTAACCCCTCTAACCCGGTTTACACACACACAAGGATAGTAATTACATATGCCACATAGGTTTTTTGGGAGAGTTTACTATAAAAGGTCACTAATAGGCATCTGGGTGGCTCACCTGGTAAAGTGTCTGACTTAGGCTCAGGTCATGATCTTGCAGTTGGTCAGTGTGAGTTCGAGCCCCCGATTGGGCTCTGTGCTGACAGCTCAGGAGGTGTGGAACTTGCTTCCAATTCTGTGTCTCCCTCTCTCCATGTCTGTTCCTGCTCATGCTCACTCACGCTCTCTCTCTTAAAAATAAAACTAAACATTAAAGAAAAGTCACATGAAATACCTAACACTGTGTTTGGTAAATAGGAAGCATTTTTTAAATGCATGCACACACATTATATACATATTTTATGGTCTCTAAAATTCTAAGAGAGAAGTGAGGGATTCATGAAAGAAACTATTCGAGCTAGCTCAGATTTAAAGTGAAGAGAAGATGGAGTGAATGAGGATACAACTTAGAATGAACACCAAGGACAAAAACAGCCCTCTAAGAACTGAGCTTCAAATGAAATGAAGTTCTGTTTCTAAAGACAAGACTTCTTCAGCCACATTTTGTGGGAAGAAGAGGAAGCACAGCATACATGTACCCTTTGGGGACTATCATGCAAAGTTACCAAGTGAAAAAAAGAAGGCAGAGCTACTTTGTTTCTCTTTGAGGTCTATATTTCCCATAAGAATGGTCCACGGATTGGAAAAAAAAAAAAAAAAAAAAAGAGGAATCCAGGCAAAGAGAGTATGTACCAAAAGATGGGTTAGAAGAGAGAAAGGGAAGACAGAGTTACTATTTTACATGAATTCAAATCTCCAGATCCGTCTACTAAGTAGTGTCTCAGATTTTTTCCAGGATCCTAAAGGCAACTGCTTGACATAAAAGGATTTGTTATAGCAATGAAGATCTGAAATTATTTTGACAAAGAAACATTGATACAGAGATAGAGATACCCTCGTTTAAATAAATTGGCCATCCAAATCTTTACAGATTTTATTGGGCTTTATAAATCACACATAGTTTTTACTTTGATGCATTCTTTCTTTTTCCATAATATTTTATTGTCAAATTGGTTTCCATACAACACCCAGTGCTCTTCCCCACAAGGGCCCTCCACCATCACCACCACCTCTTTTCCCCCCTCCCCCTTCCCCTTCAACTCTCAGTGCATTTTCAGTATTCAATAGTCTCTCAAGTTTTGCATCCCTCTCTCTCCCCAACTCTCTCTCCCTCCTCCGCTCCCCCTGGTTCTCCATTAGGTCTCTCCTGTTTTCCTGTTAGACCTATGAGTGCAAACATATGGTTTCTGTCCTTCTCTGCCTGGCTTACTTCGCTCAGCATGACACCCTCGAGGTCCATCCACTTTCCTACAAATGGCCATATGTCATTCCCTCTCATTGCAATGTAGTACTCCATCATGTATATATACCACATTTGATGCATTCTTGTATAGAATATTTAATTATTTAAGCCAAATAAGATGCTACTAAAGCCAGTCAACCATTAATAGACATCATCCATTACAAAAATCTGTTTCATCCTTCCAAAGACTGACAAGTAGCTCAATGAAACTAATTCTCAATCATCCAACAAAGATTTGAGCATTTATTATGTGTGAAGAAACTAAAGTTGATCTCTTCTTTCTATATAGTGAGGAAGATAATCCTGTGAACAGGTTGAAGTTCAAAACATAGTTTGACATACCAAACACAGGGACCAGCAAATTGTCACAGGAACACAAAGAGGAAACAATAATTCTGAGTTGAGAGCTCAAAGAAAGAGTAGACTGTCAGCAGGGCTGCTGCTAAAAACACGTAACAACATATATGATACCACCCATCAGAATGGACCTCTGACAAATCGGAATAGACTCAGGCAGTAAGTACCCAGGAGAGCGACCATGGTGGGTGCTGGTTGAAAGCTAGTTGTGGTCAGAAAGGAGGTCTCATAAAGGCTATTCCTCAAAAGATTTGTGGAATTTTCATAGATGTAGGATGACAAAACAAACAAACAAACAGACAAAAGCCCTTCTAATCTAAAGGAAGAAAATAAACATTGGACCAAAAAAACGGATTGAATAATTTGTAACCAAGAACTTCAAATTCATTGGTAAGCTGGTGTGACTGATCAGTATGATTTGTGGAACGATCAAGCTAGAAAAGTTTTGAGGCTCATCTATAGCTTAAATGCCAGAATAAGAAGATTGAATTTAATTCTAAGATAACAGCAATAGTAGCTACAATTTACTGAACACACACTATGTAACAGAAACTTTATATGCATTATCTCGTTTCCTTCTTCCAATAACCCTAGGAAATACAGTTATGACCTCCACTTTACAAACTAAGCCTTAAGCGGTTTATTAACATGCCCAAGTTCACACAGATAGTGAAAGATTAGAATTTAGATCCAAATCCAAAGCCACAAAATGACTAAACTAGAATCCTTGATTGTGGAGAAAATGGAAACAATGAACATTTTTTGACAGGAGACAGAATTAAAACTGAGTTTCTGGAAGATAAAATATAGTGGCAATAAATTTCCAGGAGAAGTAAGAAACTGAAGGTGAGAAGTTCAGTTAAAAAGTTGTTAGTTAAGGGTGCACCTGGGTAGCTCAGTCAGTTAAATTTCTGACTCGTGATTTTGGCTCAGGTCATGATCCTATCTATGGTTTATGAGTTCAAGGCCCACATCGGGCTCTGTGCTGACAGCACAGAGCCTGCCTAGGACTCTCTCTCTCTCCCAGTCTCTCTGCCACCCCCAAATAAATAAATAAACTTAAAAAAATACATTTTAAAAAATTCTCTCTAAAAAAAAGTTATTAGTTGAGACACTTGGGGCCTAAATGAGACATGAGAACAATAAAGACAAAAGGATAGATTTAAAAACTTTGGAAGGGAAGAATTAAAGAGAACTTAATAGTTTTCTATGCTGCATAACACATTAACACAAACTTAGTCACTTAAAGCAACATACAGTATCTCACAGTTTCTGTGGATCATGAGTTTGCACACAGCTTAGCTAGGTCTCTGCTCAAGGTCACATAAGGCTGCCGGTAAGATGTCAGTTGGATTATGTTCCTATCTGGAAGCTTAACTGGGGAAGAATCTACTGCCAAGCCCATGTTAGCAGAATTCCTTTCTTTGTAGTTATATGACCGAGCTCCCCGTTTTCTTGGTAGCTGTCAATGGGGAACACCGTCAGTTACTAGAGGTCACTCTCATGTTCTGGCCTCCTGCTCTCTCCTCTCAGACACTGCAGCTTATGTCTTCAGGGCCATCAAGGGAAACTCTGCTGCGTCAAGTCACTGAGGTCAAGGAAGCCCAAATGACCTTTTTGGAGGGACTCATCCGATACCCGGAGAATTCCTTTTTGATTAATTTAAAATCAACTGATTAGGGAACCTTAATCACATTCGCAAAACCCCTTTATCTTTGCCACATAGTGTAACCTAATCAGTGAAGTGACATCCATCAGGTTCTATACACACTCAAGGGGGGACACATTTACAGAAGGCGTTACTTCAGGGGGTGAGAGTCTGGAGGCTGCTTTCAAGCTCTGCCTGCAAAAATGACTTGAAATTTTTAGCCTGAGTATTTGAGATGATATCCATTAATTGAGTTATGACATAGAATAGGAAAAGAAGTTTAATGAGCAAGATTATAAATCTTGCTTGAGACTGCTCATCCTGAGGTAGGTACATTCATTTATTTTAAACAGACTGCATCAGTTCACTCCAATGGTATTTAATGTTTTAATAAATGGTGTGGAGAAGGGGGGAGTCATGCATCTGGAAGTCATTCTATCACAAAGTACACAATTTTTAAAAATGTTACAAATAGCTATGAACTTGAGGAGCATTTAGCAAGTTATCATGTTTTAGATTCATGTCTTCCTTTTATCCCAGCAACAAGTCACTGACATTTTTTTAAATTTGGGTTGTTTTGATAAATGTTCCTTTCAGGCTCTGTTATTCCTGAGAAATAGCCAAACATCTTTTCTCCCCCATGAATGTTTATCTTAAAATATATCCAGTAATAGCTGAATGAGTTGTTAAGCAAGTAGATAAATGAAATACCCAAAAATAACCAAGGAAATATCAGAGTTAGTACTAATATAAGTTAGAATAAATAATCTAATCCTCATTTTAAACTATCTGAATTATCCCATGGCTTTGGGGTTAATACAGATTACATGCTTCCTGGCACACAGTGAAATGCAGAATGTTATTAATTGGTGTATTAAGGAAAGGAAATAGTTACTGAGTATCTTTCTAATGCCAAGCTTTATACTAGGACCTTTACATATGATCTCTCATTTTATTCTAACAACTCTGAAATAGGTATATAATAGCCTTATTTTTAAAAATTAATGTTTATTTTTGAGAGAGAGAGAGAGAGAAAGCTGGGGAGGGGCAGAGAGAGAGGGAGACACAGAATCTGAAGCAGGCTCCAGGCTCTGAGCTGTCAGCACAGAGCCCCATGCAGGGCTCAAACTCACTAACTGTGAGATTGTGACCTGAGCCAAAGTTGGATGCTTAACCGACCGAGCCACCCAGACCTAGCCGTATTTTTTTAATAGATAAGGCAGTTGGGGCTGAGAAATTAAACATTGCACCCCAGCTACAAAGTGAGAATAGACAAATTCCAGACCCAAATTTATCTTATTCTTTAAGAATACTTACTTTTTCCACTATTAGTCTTTATGCAGTTTTCAGATGAGCTGCACCTTCCTCTAAGAAGCCTTCCCTGACCACTCCTGAATCTTCCAAGTTGCACATTCCCACCACGATTCTGTCCCGCACAACCAGTTAGGATCAAAGTGCTTGATGTGTATGATGGCACAGATAGAATCCAAATCCCACCTTTACATTTGCTAAGTGCATAAACATGCAAAATTAGCTTAGCCTCAGGCTTTTCATTGGGAAAATAGGAATAAAATTAATACCTGGCTCAAGGGGTAGTAGTGAGAGTGATCTGATTATCATTAATCCCTATTGTCGTCATCATCATCATCATCATCGTCATCTGTTATTCCACTTATTACATTGGGTTGCAATTGCCACTTTGCTTTACAATCTACACACTGGCACATGGCTGGTATTCAAAAACTTCCGCTGAGGGAGAGAGGGACAAAGAAATGGTGGAGGGCAGGAAGGAACAGAGGGTCGGAGGGAGAGGGGAAGGGAGGGAGGGAGGAAGAAAGGTGGAGAGAGGAAGAAAGGAGGAAAGGGAGAAAGAAAAAAATATTATATATGTGTTCTTGCTTTTTATTGGTACAGCCCTAATAAAGGCGTGAACTCACAGGTTTGTTGTGGTATTATTCACAACAGTCAAGATACGGAAACAACTTAAGTGTCCATCAACAAATGAATAGAGAAAGGATTTATGTATGTGTGTGTGTGTGTGTGTGTGTGTGTGTGTGTGTATATATATATATATATATATATATATATATATATATATAAAATCACTCAGCCATGAGAAAGAAAGAAATAACTCTGCCATTTGGGACAACATGGATGAAACTTGAGGGCATTATGCTAAGTGAAATCAGTCTGACAGGGAAAGACAAACAACTACTAAATACTATATGGTATCACTTATACGTGGAATCTAAAAAAGGCAAAATTTTAAAAATAGAATACAGTAGTGATTATTGGGCATGGAGGGGCAGGTAGGAATGGAGAATATTGGTAAAAAGTGTAAACCTCCATTTATAAGAAAAATAGTTCTGAGACTCTAATGTGCTGCATGATGATTATAATTAACAAAACAGTAAAACCTTGGTTTGCAAGCATAATTCATTCCAGAAACATGCTTGTATTCCAAAGCATTTGTATATCAAAGCTAATTTCCCTGTAAGAAATAATGGAAACTCAGATTTTTCATTCCACAACCCAAAAATATTCATATAAAAATGATTATAATACTTTAATATATTACAAAATAATAAAGAAAATTAAAGAAAAATAAGCAAAGTAACCTGCACTTACCTTTGAAAACCTTTGTAGCTAGTGTGAGGGAGACAAGAGAGAGGAGGGCCATTGTGTAAAAGGACTTTCACTGTCACTAACAGAATCACTGCTATCTGTTGGCTCAATGGAATCTTTTTCTTCATGGAAGCCATTGTATATGCTCATACGGATGTTGACTACAGTATAGTATTAATAAGTTCTTGTCATGTAGTGTATTTATTGTAAGTGGCAATAAGGCAGCAGAGGAAAGGGTCTATATGCAGCCTGACCTAGATGAAGCAAAGCATTCCTAAGCTTAGTCTTGTAGGGAAAAGCAAAGGACTGTCCATAAGTGCTTTCAAGTAAGAAAAAAATACACCAGTGCCAGTTGTGGGCGGCTTCCAATGTTCTGAAAAATCACTGATTTCTACCAAATGCCACAATTTCACAGCAAGAGAGAGAGAGAGAGACAGCCAGAGAGAGAAGAACCATTGACTGACTCAGCTGTGATCATGTGACATTCAGTGTCATATACTCTCCCTGTTGCAAGACAAGTTCATTTATCAACTTAAAATTTATTAGAAATGTTTGCTCATCAGGGTGCCTGAGTGGCTTTGTTGGTGAAGTGTCTGACTTTAGCTCGGGTCGTGATTTCCCAGCTCTTGGGATTGAGCCCCGCCTTGGGCTCTGAGCTGACAGCCCCAGAGCCTGGAGCCAGCTTGGGATACTGTGTCTCCCTCTTTCTCTGTCCCTCCCCTACGCACTCAGGGTCTCTCTCTCTCTAAAGAATAAGCAAACATTAGAAAGAGGAAAAAAAAGTGTTTGCTCATCTTGCAGAACACTTGCAGAACAAGATCCCATTCCAAGGCTTTATTGCACTGTATCATATACTTGAAGGTTGCTAAGTAGTAGATCTTAAATGTTCTAACCACAAAAAAGAATTGGTAATTATGTGACATAATAGAGGTGCTGACTAACACTGTAGGGGTAATCGTTTTGCAATATACAAGTATATCAAATTGGCTGGTTTTATACCTTAAATTTAAACAATGTTATATTTCAATTATATCTAAATAAAACTAGAAAAATTAAGGCATGATTTTATATATATAGATATATAGATAGATGAAATAAATATAATAACATACATAAATATATTATATATATTTAGATGAAAATAAGCTGCTACTTCCCTGGAATTATACTTAAGGATCAGAAGCTTTAGAAAGTAGAGTTTGTTATGACACCCTTAATGCCAAGTATGATCTGAAAATCCTAATAGTTAAATCGTGCCTGGAAAAGGTCAAAGCCCAGGCATTCTCTTAACAAGTGAGCATTCTCCCTCCTTGGGAGAAAAGATAGCCACCCTACCCTTCAGCCCGAGAGTCGTGCGCTAAATGTGAATGCCCTCCCTGTAGCTTCAAAGCCGCCCAGAGGGCAGTAGCCAATTCCCAGCCGCCACCAACTCCAAGGCTACTATGAAAAATGCCCCGGCTCCTACTATTTCTTTAATGTCACATAACCTAATTTTTGAATTTAGATATAATTAGGCGTATCTGACACAAGACACTGGGTAAGTTTAAGGTATATAACGTGCTGACTTGATACATTTCTATATTGCAGCAAGATTACCAACCTTAACCAACACCTCTTTCACATAATATAATTATCATTTCTCTTTTGTGGTGAGAACATTTCAGGTCTAGGCTTTTAGCAACTTTGAAGTATATAACATCGTATTGCTGTCTATAACCACTATGCTGTGCATCAGATCTTTAGAACTTATTCATCTTCTAACTGCAAATTTATACCCTTTGACCAACATCTTCCCAAGTCCCCCACGGCCCAGCCCCTGGCGACCAGCATTCTCCTCTCTGTGTCTATGTGTTTGACTTCCCACGTTTTATTTGATCTATCTCAGCTACACCTATTTCTTTGTCACCTTCAGCTCCCAGCAGGCCAGTGCCTGTTTTTATTCTTTTGATGGAAAGAGCATATTTGGATTTGTGAATGTGTATGTGTATGTGTGTATATGTATATGTATATAACTTCTACCTATTTAAAGCCCTGCACGCAAGTGAGAACAAAATATCCAAATGAGCGTATTTAACTAACATAGTATCAACCAGTTTGGGGCACTTAGGGGCCATGGTAAAAACAGAATTCATCGTATTTTTCACATTTCTTATCAGAAACTCAAAGCCACAGGTAAAAATGCAAATTAGGCAAGAGCAGCCCCAGGAAAGAGAGATGAATACAAAGATGAACAGCCCTATTCATTTGTGATGCAAAAGATCCATTATTAGGAGCAAATCTCCTCGGACAGCCTTGTGCATGCTGCATAATTCACAGAGCCCAACTGTACTTAGGAAGTGATGGTTAAATATTGAAAATCTGATTGGAAGACAGCAGTGGCTTCCTGCCCCTTCCTGTAATTGCCTTGTCTGATTTTCCTCTTGAACAATGTATCACTGGAACTTTTGACTATGATAGAGCGTACCTTCCTGAGAGCTCTGCCCTGAGGGCTCCGGCTCCACAGGAGTCATCTGAGGGAGGACTTCACGCACGTCCCTGTGCACCTGTCACACCCCTCCCCTTGTCCAGCCCCAGGGTGGCGTGCGGAACTCATGAGTCTTTTCTGAGCCTGCTCCCCTCCACCCTCCTGCCTCTTGCACATTACAGCAGCCTAATGAGTTGAAGAGACAGAGCCAGCCCAAGCTTCTTATTACAATCACATTCCATTTTCTTCAAATAAACCCTGCTCAGAACAAAAGCAGGGCCTTCTGGACACAGCCTTTGTTGTGGATGTTTAATCATAGCATTTTGGTGGGACTCAGAATTTTGCGATGATTGCTTTCAAGCAATTTGTGATATACATGCTTAGCTGATGATGTAACGGCACAATTCGGCTATGCTTTTTGCTCCGTGCCTTCATGCAGCATAGTTTACTGTGACAGTATACTCTACAAATGCAAACAGATGTGTTTCCCATGCCCTTAACCCTGTAAGTAGAGAGTTGTTTTATGTATTTCCCAGTTAACATGTTTGAGAGCTTCAAAATGCAGCCTCTTAAGGTCTCTCCATACTTGTGTATCTTGTACTTTTAACTATTTTAGGTATTTTAGGAATGTGATAACACTAATGAGATACTAGGGCAAGAGAAATAATAAAAAGTATACAGGCTCCAGCTTTTTGAAGGCTTGTTTTAAACCCATTGGTTTCCCTTACACTTAGCTCTCAATTAACTAACTAAAATAATAGCTTTTTGGAACATTAAATTTTAACACAAAAATATCCAAGGGAAAAAATATAAACTAAGGTGATGCCTGAATACAGATAGATATGAAAACCTAGCAAGGACAATTCATAATGTTATGACATCACTGCATAACAGGCAAGTGGGGTTTGTCCTAAGAGGGTTGATATATAAAATCTACTGAAACCATCCTGCTTCAAATGCCATAATTCTCTCATGTTACTTCTTTCGTGTTTTGTTCTCCTAGGGTCTAAGGAAACAAAAAGAAGTTGAGTGCCTCATGTTCATGCTTATTTATTTATGTCTATAGCCCTTTTTCCAGTGGATTGTTACTAGTGTACAGCACGTATGAGCACCGGCTTTGAAGTCAGACAGGCTTGAAACTGGAACATTTAAAAATTTTTTAACAACAGAGCTTTAAAATTATAGCTTCTTATTCTGAAATAGTTTGGGGGTCACAAGAAATCTAGAAACAATACACAGAAATTTCATGAACCTCACCCCGTTTCCTCTAATGATAATGTCATACGTAATCAGAGTGCATTTTCAAAACCACGAAATGGACCTGAGTACAATTCTATTCTCAAGTACAGACCTTATGTGGATTTCACAAGTTCTGGCATGGACATTCTGTGGGATATTTGTGCGTGTATATATAGCTCTGTAACTGGTGTAACCATCACCCTAGTTGAGATACAGAACTGGTCTATCACTACAAAGAAATTCCTTTGGGTTATACCTTAACAGTTATTTCCTACCCCCAAGCCTAACTCTTGGCTACCACTGACCTGTTCACCATGATGACTTTGTCTCTTCTAGAATATTATATAAATGGAATCATACCAGATGTAATAACCCTTTGAGATTAGTGTCTTTTCCTCAGCATAATTCCTGTGATGTGCATCTAAATTGTCATGTGTGTCAATCGTTAATTTGATTACTGAGTAGTTATTCCACAGTATGGATTTTCCATAGTTTGCTTATCCATTCACCTGGTGTAGGATATTCGGGCTGCCTCCCGTTTTTGACTAGAACAAAGAAAGCTGCAATTCATATTTGCATACAGGTTTTTAGTGTGAACATAACTGTTAATTTCTCTAAGATAAACACCTATGACAGAGATTGCTGGATCATATGGTATGTGTATATTTAATTTTATAAGAAACTGATATATTATTTTCTAAAGTGGCTAAGCCATTTTATAATCCTCATCTGCACTTGATACTATTGATATTTTTAATTTTTGTTATTTTATACGTGTATAATATGTAAGTCATGCATCTTTAATTTGTATTTCCCTGCAGGCTTATGTGTTTATTTACCACTGGTATCTCCTCTTTAGACAAGCGTCTATTCAAGTCCTTTGCCCATACTCTAATTGGATTGTATTCAGCTCAGCAACTTCTTTATTATCCTAAATATAAGTTCATTATGAGATAGTGATCTGAAAATATTTTCTCCCAATCTGTGGCTTTTTTTCCCCATTCTTTTAGCAGGGATTTTACTAAAAGGGAAAGATTTTCATTTTGATGAAGTCTAATGTATCTATTTTGCTTCCTCATTAGTGCAGGGCAGGGATGGAAGTCAGGGTTCCATGCAGAGGGCTCTGCCAGAGGGGCACACCTCCTCATTACTGCAGGACAGGATTTGTCACGAACTGACCCATGTCCACTCCCCTCCAAAAATTCATACACTGAAGCCCTAACCCCCCAGTGGGATTGTATCTGGAGAGAGTGCCTATAAAGAGGTAATTAAGGGTTAATGAGGTCATAAAGATAAGGCCCTAATCTGATAAGATTAGGAAGAGACATAGACACCTTTGTCTCTGGCGTGTGCTGGAGAAAAGATCACATGAAGACGCAGTGAGAAGGCAGCCCGTCTACAAGCCAGGAATTGAGATCTCACCAGAAACCAATCCAAAGGCAGTCTAACTCATACTTCAGCCTCCAGAACCATGAGAAAATAATTTTTTGTCATTTAAGCCACCCAGTCTGCTGTCTCCTACTATGGCAGCTAAACTGACTCATAGAGGGCAGAAAGAACCCTTCTTCAGGGGAGCGTCCCCATCTCCTTACTGCAAAGAAGATGGCCACATGCTTCTGCCCAATGGACTCTATCCTGCAATGCCTGTTAGGGTGAAGGAGAGGCTCATGATCGGAGCCCTATGAGCAAGTAGGTATGGATAAAGGTTTCTGATCCATTGGGCTGTCCTTTTCACAAAGAACTTTTCACATTATTTGTCTAGAGAGCCAAGGCTCCTCCTGTGGCTAATTTTTGGCCTTCACCTGTTTTCAAATGGTAGGCTTCTCTAGTGCCAAGCTCAGGACAAATAGGAGGCAAGGAAAAAACCCCAGGGAATTCACTTCCAGGTAATTACTCAAGTCCTGAGGCTCCTAGTCTACCCACCTTCTCTTCTCCATTTTTTGGACTTATGTATTTTGTCCAGGTTTCTTTTGTTGTTGTTGTGATTAGTGGAAGGAGCAAAATGGAATATTTCCTTAATCCTGTCTAGAACTATAAACCACAACTGATTTTTTAAAAAATAAAATTAAAAATAAGATTTCAGGAGGGTAACAGCAGCATTCTCAGACCTTAGAAGCTTTCTTGATTAGGGGACATATCCAGGACTTATCGGCTCAGTCTGATATAGAAAACAGTGCTAGGTAGGCACAGTTCTTGTCTCAGTTTTTATGTGACCTGGGGCAAATTGCCTCTCCTGTTCATGTCTTGATCTCTTCATCCTTCAAAGACTGTAATTTGACTTGATCTGGATTTGTAAATAGGTTTCACCTCTTGAGCCAACATGAAATAAGAAAGCTTTTTGAGAAGAACTCTAAGACCATGATTAGGCTTAGCAAGAAGGAACACAATATTTTATTAAGAATATCTGCCTAATGCACAAGATAAGATCATGGTAGCATACCTGCTTTGTTTTTTATCCTTTGGCTAGAAGATCTCTAGGAACTTTTCTAGTTCAAACCTTCTGTAATCCTAATACAAAAAGGAAGTTAATGTCAATATCTGGACATTTTAAATGAAGTTAAAAGAGATAAAAATTATCTTTGAGAAGAATAGATAAACTATATTAGGAATACAGTGTAATAATTGAGAAAAAAAAGATTTATCTGGGTTTCCTGACAGCCACAGCAAAAAGGGAAATTCATGGATTTTCTAGATCTCACCCTTTCTCTTTCCTTTTTTTTAGCCTTCTTTTCTACTCTCAGATGAACTGCTAAAATTTTTTATATCCTCTTTTTTTCTCTATGAATTTAGAAGTGGAGAGAATATTTATATTCTTTAATAGTTATTCTTAAATTAAAAAATATGTACTTTATAAATGTTTCAAGAAGAGTGTAAAGTTGTTTAGCATTAGGACCTCTATCCTCCTCTCAAACAGGACATAGATGTTGATATGTTGAATACCCAGTGAAGGCTCCATCTCCTTTTCTATTATTCTTGTTCAGAGATTTAGTTTCATGTTTTTGGATACCTTGCCACTTACTTTTTTCAGTTTCTCTGCGTAGTTTTGCATCTTGCATCACAGTTAAAATTTCTTCTTGTTAAAGTATGTCCTTATAATTTTTAAATGATCGTTGTGAGTGAAAAATTTTCATAGCCTTATATGTGGGAAAATGTTTTTATTTCCCTGTAATGAGAATGTATCACACTAGCAGTGATCACAAGTTAGGACTGGCAATCAAACTCACATAACACAATAGGATTGAATCTATCATTACATTTATTTAGATTTATAGAAGGATAGAAGTCAAGAAAAATAGTATTTTTCCCAGTGGGAAGCTCTAAAGCCATATATGTACACAGCTTCTTGTCTCTCCCATTACCTACCCAGGATATGTGCAACAACTAGGAATAACTTCAGTATGTATGTGGTTTAACTTGGCACAGAGAAGCCACTGCTTTAACCCTTTTATGTTGTTCCCATCACATAAGCCCAAGGCTTGTAGGTCTACCTATAGCATCCACAGTGAAGAAGAATGCTCACTAATCAGAAATTTCACAGTAAATAAAATAGATTGTTGTCTAAACTCAGCCTGTGTCCAAGGAAATGATGCAGTGAGAAGAAAGAACTGAAAGAAAAAAAGAATTGAAGGAAAGCCTTTTTATGTTTAGGTTCTGGGCCTGATCTTACAGGTGGTTTAGCAAACCATAGAATTTTAGATTGAGAGTGATTTCCCCTCAGCAATTGGTAGATATTGCTCCATTGTCAACTAGTATCTATAGTTGCTGATGTGAAGTCAGCTGTCTGCCTAATCATCATGCCTATAAGAATCTGATTTTTCTAATAGATTTTCTCCTTATTTTTCTTCTTATTTTCTCCTTATTTTTAATTTCATGATGATGCATCCAAGTATTCATTTATTTTTATTTATTCTTCTTAAGACAAGGGTTAAATTTTTAATCTGAGGATTTGCATTGTCAACTCTAAAAAAGTGCTTAGCCAATGTCTCTTCAACTATTGTTTCTCCACTCTTTCCTCTATTCTAATTTTTGGAATGTCTACTAGACCTAAATTTTACCACCTCGAACCGTCCTCCAATTCTCCAAACTTCTTTCTTCAGTTCTACTTTATTATTCACAAATTCTCTCTTTGATTGTGTCTTTTATAAAATTTATACAAACTTTTCTCCAGAATCTCCAGTAGCCTATTTCTAGATCTGCTTATTATTGGGGTTTTTTGGGGGGAATGTTTGGTTCCATATTTTCTTATTCTTTATTATGAATGTTTTCTTTCCTTTATCCTGTTGGTAAAAGTCTAAGTAACTTACCACAAAAACTTTTCACTTCATCTGAAAAAGAATTTCACTAATTTATTTTGGTAGCTATCTTTTCTTAGCATTTTTTTTGTAAATTATGTAAATTAAATTAGATTTTCAGATTTACCTTGAGTAGGAGGAAGCTTTGTCAATCATTTAGGGGTTCCTTCTCCCATCCAGTCTCTCTCCTTTCTTTCCTTTTCAGTTGTTTTTTTGGTTGTCTTCATCCAATCCAGCCAGCCTCCAAGCTAAAATGAAATCTTATATTGTTACATTAGACATCCTCCCCCATAAAGATAAGCTAATGTGGCAGGAATAATGACATCAGAGCTGTAGTCACTGGCTAATATCCTGTCTTTGAAGTTATGTCTAGATCTTCCCTTCTTGGATATTCAGGGAATAGTAGACAGAAATTTTGGGTTTTTTAAAAGCTTTCTTTTATGCAATGGTACTGCACCTCATGCTCTAAATTCAAACAATAATCTCAGTTCTGCCACCTTTAGACCCTGTCATCCCATGGGAACCGAAAACTAGCGACTTCTGCCACTTTATAGTGCCAGAGCCTAGCAGATCCTCAACTATAGCCTCACTATTGCTTTGCATTCCCATCTGCATTCTGGCCCAAAGAAACATTTATTTTGTTCTTTGGAGTGTTGTTATCTTTCATGTTCTCTTTTAATATTTTTTCTATAATAACTGTTACCCAAAGAAAGGGGTAACTCAAATTTGAAACTTTGTATTTGACAGAATTACAATGGATCTCACTAGCCAGTATAAAATATATTCCACTCCTTCAGGAACATTTTTTTTTAAAGATACATTTAGTAAGACAATGCAAAAATACTTTAGAGATGGTTCTTCCCAAATAGACATTTCTTTACCATTCCTGCACAAAACCAGATAGCATATTACTTAAATGTCATTCAATGATGACATTTCTAATGGAATTAGAGTTGTAGTCTAAATAAATTTTTAAACTTGGCTTAAGGTTAAAATGTAGAGACTGAATGGTTAGCTTCAAATATCCCTCAAATATCACTCTTCTCAGCTAAGCTTTTTGACAGGGCTGAATTTCAGTCAGTCCAAGATTGAGCTCTTTAGAGGAAGTGAAGACATTGTGTTGATTGAAAAGAGATCCATATGCTTTAGGCATATGTTTTAGACTGTCAGGTGGCAAGGCTGACATTCTGTTATAAAAATTCAGGAGCCTGACTTGTATTCTCACCCCAGCAGAAGGCCTTCTCACCCCCCAAAGTGAGCCATAGTAGTGCCTGTGAAAAAGCTAAACTTTTTATTTAAAAAGAGCCTCAAATCCTCTCAATGTCTTGGTAGAAACCTCACTTGAGGTTTTCCATAGAACAGGAGGAATTTTCTAGAAGGAAAATATGACAAAAGAAGACCTTAGTTCAGAGGGAGTTTTAAAAGGAAGGGACACACATGTCCCCTTATTTCAAAGTTAAATTCAAAAAAGAACCTCCATGTGCCCACCTTATACTTAGTTCTGCAGATAGAGAAATGATGGTGAATTGGTTCCTATGCTTGAAGTCTTAGAACAAGACTAGAGACAGAGATAGGAGCCAAGGAATGACTAATCATCATGAAACATACAAAGACAAAACTAAAGCAGTAAGAATGTAGAAGGGAAAAGGAAGGTTTAAAATGTATTTAAGAAACAGAATACTGATCTATTGTAAAGTAGAGATACAAGAAATTTTTATAACTTTTTTGCTTATTGACAGAGGTGATTGATAGGGCCATTAATCAGCACAAAAACATCAGAGGAAAAGAAGGAAAAGGAGCAATAAGGCAAAGAGTTCAGCTTTTGGATAGATTGAACTTTAAGTGTTTGGGAGACATCCAGATGGAAGAATCTAGTGGGCAGTGTATATACAGTAGGTTTCAGGACAGAAACTATAAATTTGGGAGTCATCAACAACATACAGGGATATAGAATGAACAGAGAAAGAACTCTAAAGGGGAGATCAGGAGAGAGTTATCACTTTACATTCCATAAAAAAGTTCTCAGTTGAGAGAAATGAATAAAAATCACAGAGTTGGCATTCTTTTAATATCATGAAGCCACAGAACACCCACTACCCTTGTTTACCTTTGTTGTATCTTGATATTGGCTCAGCACATCTCAAGTGCTGACAAAATAACCAAGTAACCTGAGAAGTTAGATTTGGAAGTGTGTTTATTCTCTGAAATACATTAACTGTTGGCAAAAAGCTCAGTCTGAGAGAGAGAAATCATGGGATCCCACAGAGGTCCAATCCGTGATATCAAAGGAGAATGCACATACAAGTAGGCAGTATCTTTCACATGTGGACCAAAAAAAGAGATATGGGGAGATTCCCCAGCTGCTTCATAGAGTGTGATCAGGAGGTAGCAGGGCCCCAGGGATCAGGAAAAAACAGGAGAGCAGGCTAGAAGATTCGGTTAGGAGCACCAGCAATGGGAAGAATCCAGAAACAAGGCAGACAATGAATGTATTATCAGAAAGGTAGGACCTGGAGCTTTGAAGCTAGATCTCAGAGAAGAGGGAGTAAAACACTTAATAAAATACTTCCTCAATAGTACTCAAATCCATGACCTCTTTTCATTTTTGCTGCTGCTGCTTTGGTTCAGGTCACCAGCTTTTTACTGTATCACTCTTCTTACAGTTTTGCTGTCTCATCTTGAGTCCACTCTTGTCACTGCAACTGGCCTGACCCTTTAAAAGTATAAATCTGATCGTATCACACCCACCTTCCATTTTAAAACCATTCCCTGTAACCCTCTTTGTCATGTGATAAAGTCTGAATCCTTAATGTGACCTTAAGATTTTTATGAGTTGGTCCCCATTCGCCTCTGTAATTCTCTTTCTTACCACCTGTGGCCTAACGTTCAATGGTCTAGACAAACTAAATCATGAGCAGTTCTCTAAATTTTACCTCTCCTCTAGGTCTTTGTAAACTGCTGCTCCCCCTGCCTAGAATACTTTTCAATTTCTTCATTTGGCGGGATGCTTGCTCTCCTTGCATCTCAGCTCAGATATCACTTCCATAGAAACCAGAACAAGTCGAGTGCCTTAGCCATGTGCTCCCAGAGCATCACATATTTTCTGTGATACTTTGTCCTGTACTCTTGCTAGCTCCTCTAGGCCTGACAACTTCTAGGTCAGCAGGGCTCTTTGTTTACCATTTTATCCTCCGCACTTAGCCTAGTTTCTTAACAATAGTCAGTAGCTATTTGTTGACTGAATGCTTCATTTTCTTTTTTTGAAGTTTTAAATATTTACTTATTTTTAATTTTTTAACATTTATTCATTATTGAGACACAGAGAGAGGCAGAGTGCAAGCAGAGGTGGGACAGAGAGGGAGACACAGACTCTGAAGCAGGCTCCAGGCTCCGCGCTGTCAGCACAGAGCCCAATGCGGGGCTCACACTCACAAATTGGGAGATCATGACCTGAGCTGAAGTCAGATGCTTAACTGACTGAGCCACACAGGAGCCCCTTAAATATTTTTTTAAATGTTTATTTGTTTATTTTGAGAGAGAGACTGAGCAAGGAAGGGGAAAGAGGGAGGGGGAGAGAGAGAATCCCAAGCAGGCTCCATGCTGTCAGAGCAGAGCCTGAGCAGGGCTTCTGGGATCATGACCTGAACTGCAATCAAGAGCCGCCCAGGTGCCCCAAATACTTCATTTTCACATTTAACTACAAAATCATGGGTTATGGCTGGAAGGTATACTCTCCATTATAGCTGATTTAGTACAGTGACTGAGGTGGAGCTAGGATGGTAACAGTCAGGAGCTCCAGCCGAAGAGAAAGAAGGATTGCCCAAACCCTAGTGTCTTTGTATCCTGTTCTTTAGTGTATAGGCCTCAGGAAAAAATAAGTTTGTCTCTGCCTATAGTGGGCTTACATTATCTTGTATGAGAGACCTCTCTTACCTGGTTTGTATCATGTGGGGTTGACACCATAGTCATACTCTAAAGTTGGCCCTTGACCCCCATATGATCAATTAGAATATGCTATTCCCTAAGCCCCTTTGAAGCTCACATGACTTTAGATGGGCCAATGAGAGCCTTCTGTGGGACTTTTGCTGGAACTAAAATGAAGTCTTTCTGCAGATATTGTAAAGTAGCACAAAGAAGGCTATAATCGTGATCTACCTAAATATAGAGTTACAGATGACTTGTGAAATAAATAATGAAACCATTTAAAATAATGATATCTGATTGATTGTTCAGTGACTGATGTTACATAATTTTTTAAAGTTTATTTATTTATTTTGAGAGAGAGAGTGCAAGCAAACATCCCAAGCAGGCCCTGCACTGTCAGCACACAGCCTGACACCGGGCTCCAACTCACAAACCATGAGATCATGACCTGAGCTGATATCAAGAATGAGGCACTCAGCTAACTGAGCCACCCAGGCACCCCTGAAGTTATATATTTTTATGCATATACTGTATTACACAGATGTATATGTATATATAATTCAAATTCTGTTTATGTAGATAAAATTAAGTAATAGAAAAACTATGAACATGATTGTATTAATACTATTTCTGATTTATACATAGAGCACAAAAACAAAGTTAGCAGACATCAGATTGAATAGCACAGTTTCTAGAAAAATTATCCTTGTATTTTTAGGGTGTGGTTGTTAGGTAGACTCCATATGGCCAAGACCATTACTTAGCAGTGAGAAATCTCCTTTCTCCACCAAGGGGAATGATGCTTCGACGATGCAGATGATAATCTCCAGGAAGGAAATACAGCAGGCCTTAGGACTAGACACGCTTTTCCTGTAAAGATCCAGATAGTAAATATTTTTGGCCCTGCAGGCCATACTGCCTCTGTCACAACCTTTCAGTTCTGCCATTGCAGTGCGAAAGCACTCATAGACAATATGTAAATAAATGAGTGTGGCCGGGTTCCAGTAAAATTTTATTTACAAAAACTGACGGACAATGGGTTTGGCCCCTGAGTCATAGTTTGCTGATGCCGAGACCATGGGAATAAAAGCCTTTCTCTCTGCGAGACCAGTTGGACCAGTGCAGAGACACTTAGAGGAGGGCCACTGCTGAGAGTAAGCTGTCCTCAGACAGGGGGAAGGCAGGATTCTGTGGCTGCAGAAGTGCGGATCATGACAGCTAGAGGGGCGGGTGAGCATAGAAAAGCTATAAGGCCACCCTCCGGCTGCAGGAGCTGATGTCGCTCTTCTACTAGAACTAGAAAGCAAGCTATTTGCACCTGACAGTAGCCATGCTGGCAGGACCGGTGGGAGACCGGAGCAGTGGGAATGCATAAAGAGGGTGGCGGGGTCACAGAAGGTGGCGATGAGCAAAGATGGGCTCAGAAGAGCAGTAAACCATGAGGGAAGCAGGGCAGGAAATAGCACAACGATGAAGATGAAAAGCTCCAGTAGGAAGAACCCCAGAGACCTATCCTGTGCCCATGGAAACAGTCAGAAATAGCTGGATGACACTCTGAGTGGGCCAACGTTCAAGCCCTAAGAATCTGTAGAGCGAAAGGAGTTGCAATTGTATTTGTTGTCACTGGCTAATGAGGCCAGAGACAGCGGGGCTATTTACTTATATAACAGCCAAAAGCTTCTAGGAATTCAGGAGTACTTTGAATTGAACTGGAGTCTTTTTCATCATAACAACATCTATATTCATTTGGAAAATAGTAGTTCATAAACATGCAAAACATGTTCTTTTTCAGACTAAGATTGGCATGCAAACAGATTTATGGATTTATGACAATCCCATTCTCCCCCCCCCCACCAGTGGTTCAAAGGTTGGTGTCATTTGGGTAACAAAAGTCCAAAGAGAGTGTGCTGATGCTATTTGGGAAGGAAGCTGCAGATCTCCCTGAAGAAGAAGAAAACAAGCCCTCGATGCCCTTCATGATCTGCTGTGCTACACATTTAGCTTCATCTCACAGCAGCGTCCATGTGGCTTTGTTTGCTCCAGCCTTACTGGCCTGGTTGTGGTTCTCAGGGAGCACTTTTTCCTCTCCTTCCTCAGGGCCTTGCAAGTGCTATTCCTTCTGCCTGGAACACTCTTCCTTACCCCCACTTTCACCTTTGCTCAGTATACTTGGAGACATCCTCCAGACCAGGAAGTGGCATTTTATGTTCCAGTGGCATTATGGCGTAAGGAGAACACCCTGGTCTGTAGGTCAGGGAAACTTGTTTCTAGTCCTCAATCAACCTCTATCTAGCTGTGTATTTTGGGTTACTTTATCTTCTCTGAAAATTAATTGATATGTTAGGAAAACAGCTAGAAATGTCACCTGTACCTAACCAAAGAGCAGTCAGAGAATTCTAGGAGAAAACAGTGAAAAGTGCTTTGAAGAGCAGAAGGCACTATATTTGGAAACCTCCATAAGGATCTTTCTAGTCTCACCCCAAAGCTCCCTTGCAGGCTGTTCCTCACATGCTCTTTTCCTCTTCACAACAGGTGCTGGAGATTCAAATTGCTTTCCTCTCCTGTGATAACTGACACTGACCAGGGGGAGAAATAGAAAAATGTTCACCTTTAGCCCAGAAGGTTGACCTATGGACTGTATAGTTCTGATAAAAACCAAATACAGAAAAAATATGATTGCTATGTTCCTTTTTTTTAAAAGTTTATTTATTTTGAGAAAGACAGAGATAGTGCAAGTGAGGGAGGGGCAGAGAGAGGGAGAAAGAAAGAATCCCAAGCAGGCTCCACACAGTCAGCACAGAGCCCGATGTGGGTCTCGAACCCATGAAGCTGTGAGATCATGACCTGAGCTGAAACCGAGAGTCGGACGTTTCATCAACTGAGCCACCCAAGTGCTCCCCTTTGCTACAGTCTTAGAGGGTCTCATGACTGACTGTATATCTCACCAATAGTTAATATCAAGCTGAATAATAAGCACCAGACAAACCTTATGAAAGTAGTTTTTACCAGTAGAAGTTTGAAGAAGACAGTTATGATCTAATACTCCCTGCACACCCCCTCCCCCTTGAGCACTAAGCAGATAGACAGCAAAAATGCAGTTCTTTCTGCGTCTGGCTACTTAAACCTACGAAGCTGCACCATACAACGTCAACCCGCCACTCATTCCGTCCCTTGGAATCAATTTGCTCCAAGGCTGGTTGCTCTCCCTACCCATGATCATATTTGATGACCGAAAGCACAAAAGTTGTTTGACTGCTAATTGCCTCTGAGAAGCAAAAATAGCCAACGTGGTGTTACCAATCCCAGAGCTGTGGAAATGTTTTATACTTCTCCCATCCACGGTTCATTTCAGAGTAACTGAAACCATCTTACACCTCTGTCTTCTAGCTTTCTTCTCAAAGGTGAAGCTCAACAAAATTTCCTTTTCCTTTTGACCCTGATGTTAGCAAAATCCCTGAGCACTCCTCTTCCAGGATGCTCCTCTTTGTTGACTGAGACTGTCATTGGAGAAAAAAGGTCGTCCCTTTGTCTTAGGTACAGTTTGTAACCCGGAAGGCTCTAGCCTGGGTGATTCCATGGAGCCTTGGCCCACATGGGAAAAACCTGAAAGAAGAGAGAAAATACACAGCTCATGTGCTGGCACTCCCCGTGCCAGTACCCCCATGCACACTGCTAAATGAGCACATCGCTCTTTCCAGCTGATCCCAGCCCGAACTCAGAGTTCTACTCAGGCCAATGCTCGAGACAGCCTTCATCAATCACGAGCCGGCAAGTGAGATAAAGCCAATTAGCTGTAAATACCAGTGAGGCAGAACCTTTCTCTCCCAAGGTTCAGTCTTGAAGTACTCGAACAACCTTTTATATAAAGACTTCTGTTGTGCCAGAATTGGAAAGTGGCCTTTGCTCTGTAATTTATAAGTACTCTGGCTCCCTTTGATGGTGTTCAGTTTAGATTGGAGGACTGCTCTAAGAAAAGATTATTAAGTGGAGCAATTCTGTTTTGGGTGAAAATGTATAGGCTGAAATGGTCCTTATGAAGTGATTTTGTCCTTTCTCCAAGGCAATTCTCCACTTTATTTTCTATGTTTGCTCTTTAGGTGCTAGGAACCAAGGTTTGCAGCCACCATTGGAGGCCAACACAAATTCTTTCCCGTAGTTTTCCTTGCTGGTAGAATCAGATTTCACTTGGTATTCACAGGGCTTTATTTTCCCTTTTGGGGAAAACATTCTGATTATGTGGTGCCATGCTTTATCTGTTGTTGAACATTTTGAATATTACTCTGTAGTTGACCACCCTCTGTATGGTCCTGTGCTCAGGGAAGGAGCCCCTCCTCACTGCCAGGAGTGAATTGCAATTTTTCTAAGCCAAAGTGACCTCCTTCCCCTTGTCAGTGATTGGTTTAGGCATTCATGTGTAGCCCCATGTAGTAAGTCTAGTGGGAAAGCTTCTGGGAAAATGTCTTTAGTATTAAAAAGAGAAGTCCAAAGGGCTTCACAATAAAGTTGGCAGATTAAATACATATATTCCCCACTGGCCCTTTCCATATCCCCAGTAAAAAGACAGTAAATGAAAATTCCTTTAAGGCACAGATCTGTAAGAACAAAGAAACTAAGAGAGGAAAGAAGACCAATAAAATTTTTAAAGCTAAAATGTTTTAATGTAGGAACTGACTTAGCCAACCCAAGAAAGCTCTCAATGCAGAAAGTTAAAAAAAAAAAAAAATTTCACAAGAATACCCCAAAGTATCAGCAAGTGGAAATTCTAGTCATGGTGGTAAAGACCAGCCTGAACACAAAAGGATTTTTAAAAACCTGTTAAAAGGGGGAAAAAAAGACATCTGCAACCTCCCTCTGCACATCTTGTAATTTCCTCTCCCCGCACTGAGAGGTCACATTGCAGAAGGCATCAGGGTATCTTTCACGTAAGGAACACTGAGCAAAGCTGAGGACAGATTGGCATGTTGAAAACAAGGAGAGAGAGTGAAATTCCACACCCTGAATATTAAGATCCTCAGACCTCTTCCATAGTTGGGTTAACAAAATGCTGGCACTCAGGATTATTCCCTTCAGGCAGGAGACTGGAGGATTCCTTTTTGGATAATCTGTCCAACTAAGGGGGGAAAAAAAAATCAATGATCATGTTACCAAGGATTGCTCCAGTAAGCCTACTGATCACACAGCAGTGCAGTTCACAGCTGACAATGCCCACACGTGTGCAAAGTGTTTCTAGTTAGCTGTTTAGTGGTCTGCTCTTCAGTAAGATTGGGCTCCAAAGGATCATCAGACCTTTGAGGGCGGCTCTGACATGAAGGATAGAGTCCAGGCACACAAAACAATCAATTCAGAAGACACAGCTATGATACGGAGAGAAAATATTTCAAAGAACTATCACTGATATCCTCAGAGAGGTAAAAGCGCGTTTTGCATCCATAAAATGAGAACAAGATGGGTTTTTGTTTGTTCGTTTGCCTTTTTTGTTTCATTTTTACCAAAGAGGTAAGGGAGAGAGTCAAAGAACAGGAAAGATCTCTTGAAAATTAAAAATAAGACAGATGAAAAATCTCAGTAAAAGGGTGAGATGATAAAGCCGAGGAAATCTTCCTAAAAATAGAGCAAAAAATAAAAGAAAAATAGATGGAGGAGGGGCAATAGAGCAAAAAAGATACAACATCCAAGTAATCAAATTTCTAGAGAAGAGAAAGAAAACCTATAGGGGTAGATACAATGAAAGAATTTTTTAAGGAAGTGCCAGTACTTCAGGTCATAAGTTTCCAGACCAAAGGGTTTTACTGAGTGCCAAACGATACTAAAAAAAAAAAGGTTCACACCAATACATCAAGGCACATCAATATGAAATTTCAAAATACTGGAGACAAAGAGAGTCTACTATAAAGGTGAGGAAAACCTCAATTACATACGAAGGATCCAGACTCAGAATGACACTTGACTTCTCTACTCTCAATACACGGGAGCTGGGAAGTTGTAGAGTAATGCCTTCAAACCTCCGAGTGAAAATTACTTCCAAACTAATCTACACTTAGCCGAACTATCCGTCAAATATTAGGATAAATTAAGATGTTTTCAACTATCAATATCTCAAAAAATTTGTTTCCCATGTATCCTTTCTCAGAAAACCACTGGAGAACTTACTCCACTGAAACAAGGAAATACACCAAGAAAAGTGAAAACAGGAAATCTGGGAAGCAGAGGCTTCAACGCGATAGACAGACCCAGGAAACCCTGGGATGACAGTGGAGACCTCAGGGTGCCTCCTGAGCAGCAAGCCTAGGGAGAAGTTGGTCCAAAATGGCACAGTTTCTCAGGAGATATATCTCTGAGAAAACAAGGGTGATAAAATAAGAAAGATGGAATGGAACTGTGCCCCTGACACCATCACAGAGTCATCCCTAAAATCATCCTGGTCTCCTGACTTTGTGCCGTATCAGATAGTAAGTGCTCCCCTTCTTTAAATTGCTTTCACTTGATGGGCACCTGGGTGGCTCAGTCTGTTAAGTGTCTGACTCTTGATTTCAGTTCAGGTCATGGTCTCACGGTGTGTAAGGTGGAGCCCCACATAGGGCTCTGTGCTGACATCACAGAGACTGCTTGGGACTCTCTCTCTCCCTCTGCCCCTTCCTTCCTCACTTACATGCTCTCTCTTTCAAAATAAATAAGTAAACCTTAAAAAAAAATCTAAAACAAAACTCCTTACAGCACTATTCTTTAAGAAAGAATATAAAAATAAATTGCTTTCACTTGAATTTTTGCTCCTTGGGGCCGAAATCATCCAATCGATATGGCGACTCAACCTTCTTCAAAAAAGAAAGGCTAGGGTGCTTGACACCAGTCTGAAAACCCATCACCAATTTACATAGCTCCCTCATTAGTCACATGAACGATTTACTCGCTTTCTCTCTCCTGAATCTAGACAATCGTCTGTCTTCCACCACCGCTCCCTCTGCTTACTCACATGCCTGCTACTTTTTAAGCTAATGGCTGGTCACAGCCCTTCTCTAGTTCATGGCTGCTTTTCAACTACCGCTCCCATTGTTAAAATGCATATTGTCCAGTGATTTCTTGAGAGAGTAAATAGGATAGGACCAGCTCATATTTTAAGTGTAGGCCACATAGTGTCTCTGATGTTTCTTATTGGTTCCCTGTGGTTACAATTCCCATCCTTGGTCCACTCAGCTGGTGTTGGGAGAAGAAGACAGGCACTGGGGTCATGATGATAGGAGACTGGCTCCCTAGACCCATCCACCACCTCACCAGAAGGTTATTGAGGGCAGGAAGAAGACTTGTCTTCTTAGACTGGGCTATGGAACAGATTGATTTAATTAATTTCAGATAACTCGCCCTTTTGAAACCTCAAACAAGGGGGGGGGGTGGAATACACAAACTCCTTTAATGGCCCATTCCTTCTATACTACCTCACAAGAAAGGCATTTTAAAGCCTAATCACATCCTCTTGCTACAATCCTTTTCTCTTGTGGCCTCATTGGGAATGAGATATGGCAGCTTCTCATCCCTTCTCTGGTATCCATTCTGGAAACATTATACCGCTGAGGTAGTTGCATCTCCAGGGAAAAGAGATGTAATTTCTTAACATTGTCATTTTAAGGACTAAAGAAAAAAATACCTCATTCATCACATTTATAAAACTTATCTCCATAAAATGACTGTGTTGATCAATTTTTGTTCAATAGTAATGAAGATATACAAATACCAAGGGCAGTATTTTAACTTATGGCCTTTATTCATAGACTATGTACTGACTACAGTTTAAATATGCAAATCTTTTGTCCTTCCATTGATCACAAAATACAGAATCATTTTCTGTGGGGAGCCAGAAATTTCTGATGAGTGATAGAATAATATGTAAGGTATACATGTAGACTCAGAGTAAATTATATATTTATAATAATAATAAAGGAAAGGGAGAAAAAGTGAAATCTTTAAAGACAGGTATTATTCTGTTCTAAAGGCACACTAGCATTTTCTTAAATGTTTATTTTTGAGAGACAGAGAGACAGAGCATGAACAAGAGAGGTGCAGAGAGAGAGGGGAAACAGAATCTGAAGCAGGTTCTAGGCTCTAAGCTGTCAGCACAGAGCCTGATGCAGGGCTTGAACTCATAGACCACAAGATAATGACCTAAGCCAAAGTCAGATGCTTACCCAACTGAGCCACCCAGGTATCCCCATATTAGCATTATAATACATCTTAAATATATATTTTAATAAACCTTTAATGCTAACCCTGTGGCAGCCCAGCAAAAATATAATATTGGCCTGGCAGTGGGGTCACGGCCTAGCCAAGAATTTCATTATAAGAGTTAGAAATGTTGTGCCAACTCTATTCTTTAAAATCTTAGATTCCTTTAGAGTAAATGAAAGGAAATTACTTCCGAAGAGTCTAATTTAAATACTCTGGAGTGGAGCCCAGGCCAGGCACATACATTTTTTTTTAAGTTCTGTAGCTGATTTTATAGTCCAGCTAGGGCTGCAGACCACAGGGACTCATTAGTGAACTTCCAGGTCCACCCAGGAATTTTACTTCCAGGGAAGAGGTAACTGAATTACAATCCCATTAACAATTTAAAAAAAAAAAAAAAAGCATAATGACTGTAACGGAGACTTCTTTGAGAGATGCAACCATAATTCCTCACAAATGAGTTTTATAGAGTATCTTCTGCTCATGTGCATCTATACGTGCACGTATACTAAACATGTAAGTTAACAGCAAGGATTGATGCAAGGAATATAATGTGCACTTCTTGCCCGTCATGCCCTTCCTGACTAGGAGTCCACAAGTAAATCTGCAACAAAGAAGATAGGCATTTTTCAGCTCTATCGTGTCATCTTTATTTAGTAATTTTTTAAAAAGGAATGGATGAATAAAAAGCACGGGAAACACAGTTTCCAACACCATAAGTTCTCGGGGGCAGGAAGATGAGCGATCCTACTACTTCCTCTTACTAAGCTTAAGTCATCGCTCAGAACATTATAATCCCCTCATCATTCTAGAGAAATTCAATCAGCGGCTTACTCATGCTGTGTCTAAGACCCTTTTGCTTCAGTAGCTGCTTTCTCACCATCCGTTCTGCCTTCCAGTCTCCCCCGCTCCCACTGACCTAGTCTGCTGTGGACACTGATGCCACTTGACCAATAATGCCTGTGCTCTGCCCCCCAATCTCCTAGTATAATGTGCCTTTCCATTTATACCTTTAGTATAGTCTCATCAGTTATCCCAGTTGAGTTCAGGCCTCTGCATTCAACCGTAAACATCTCTGTAATTCCCATGGAGGGGCCTGAGCATATCAGCAGAAACCATATAAAGATCAATTTACAAATGACAGTAACTATTTGTGTCCAAAAATGTTGGCTTGTATTGTCTTTAAACGTTTCCTAAAGAATAGAGCTATACTCCTAATTAATAATAAAAGTAAAATCTAGCATTTATTAAACATTTCATTTACGAAGCCTGGCACTCCAGGAAGTGCATAATATGTATTCTCCTCAGCATTCACATATTACCTATTTTTCAGGTGAGGGAATTGAGACTTAGAGAGGTCAAGGAACTTATTTAAGGTTATACCACTGGCAGATAACTGAATGAATTTAAGCAGAGATACATCATCTAGCTTAAAGACCCCCACGCTTCTTGATTATGTTCCTAAACTTAGTCTTGAAGGCCATCCGTTCTCCCCTCTAATTTATCTTCTAGCCAAACTCCAGCCAAATTATCCAACTCCCTGTTCTCCCCAAACACCATCTGGAATTATGGCAAGGGAACAGTCTTTCACTATCGTAAACTACAGAAACGTTCAGAGTTTTACTAGAGAATTCTAGAAGGATAGTATCCAGGTCAGAGGAGAATAAAATATCTGTCCATAGGTATCTGCTCACCCCAATGTTTTTCTGCCAGAGGCCATGTTTTGTTTTCAATTTATTTATTTTTTGAGAGAGAGACAGAGTGAGAGCAGGAGAGGGGCAGAAAGAGAAGGAGACACAGAATCCAAAGCAGGCTCCAAGCTCTGAGCTGTCAGCACAGAGCCCGATATGGTGCTGTAACTCATGGACCACAAGATCATGATCTGAGCTGAAGTCAGACACTTAACCGAACCACCCAGGGGTCCTGACCTTGTTTTGTTTTCGAAAGTCAAGGGGTACCTGGGTGGTTCAGTCAGTTGAGCAGTTGAGTGAGTGGTTGAGTGTCTGACTTTGGCTCAAGCCATAATCTCACAGTTTATGAGTGTGAGCCTGCCTTGGGCTCTCTACTGTCAGTGCAGAGCCTGCTTCTGTCCCCTTCTCTCTCTGCCCCTCCCTAGCTCATTCTCTCTCTCTCTTTCTCAAACATAAACATTTTTAAAAAGTCTGTTTCTTTATACCTCTTCTTTCTGTTTATACCAAGTCTACACATCTCTCAAGACCATATTCATGCCCTCTGTGTATTTGCAGCCCATTCACCACCAGGGAAGGTAACTCCCCTTTTGCCATAATTTCTGGTTCACCCAACTACACAAATGTGTTTAGAAAGGGACCAGATGTGAGGTTATGAGTATCTGCTCTTCGTGTACTATACATGTGGTAGAGAATAGCTCTATGTTAACAGGAAGATTTGGAAACCTGCAAAATATGGAAGTGGGGGGTGGGGTGGAGGAGGCAGATTTAGCACAACCTTGGCCAAATGACATCATTGCTGAGCCTCAGTTTCCATTATCTTTCAAATGAAAAGGTTAGGTTAATTCCTCCAACAGTATTTAGCGTTCATTGTTTGCAACACTGTAGGTGCTCAATTAGCTGTGCTGAACTGACTTACTAACTTTGATTCTTGCAACAAAAAAAGGTATTGAAACCCTAATCACACATAACTACTAATTGGCTTCAAGTTTTGCCAGAAACGCGAAACTTCCTTGAAATTCTGATTTACTATGGCCTAGTGATTTGATGTGAGAATAATTTTCACACCAAAACCTTACTTGATAATCCAAATCCAGGGGTACTTCGGTGGCTCAGTTGGCGGTTACGCACTTAAACTTCGGCTCAGGTCATGATCTCACATTTCATGGGTTTGAGCCCTGCTGACAGCTCAGAGCCTGGAGCCTGGTTCAGATTCTGTGTCTCCCTCTCTCTTTGCCCCTCCCCTGCTCACTCATATTCTCCCTCTCTCTCTCTCTCTCTCTCTCTCTCTAAAGTAAATAAAAATGTTTTTTTTAATTAAAAAAAAAAAGAAAGAATCCAAATTCAGACAAGCTAAAGCTTTGTGAAGGCACTTCCGTTCCTCTCATTTACTCCTACAACTAGGTCTCTCTGGCTCTTGCCCCTACCACAACCCTAAAAGTGTTTCTGCAAAATCACCATGACCTCCCAGTTGCCAAACACAGTGATGTCTTTTCAAGCCCTGTCTTCTAGTTGCCATGCCATGGGGATTTCTGCCTCTTCCTTTTTATCGAACTCTCGGTCTGCATGACCCTTTTCTCTCCACCAATGCCTTATTTTTCCTACTAATCTCCTTCATGAGTTTTTTTCTCATATTTTCCTGTAAATATTAGTGTTCCTGGGCTCCATCCTCAGTCCTTGTTTCAATCTATGCATTCTCCCTGTGCTATCTCACTTAAATCCCTAATTTCCAAAACAGAATTTCTCACCCTCAGCTCTCTCTTGCATTTCAGATGCATATATAACAAATATCTATGCCAGAAATACCCCACAAATACCTTAAGGCTAATATATACAGAACTAAATCATTTTATTTCACCCAAAAGATATGTTCTAATTTCATTAATATATGTACGTGCATATAGAGGTGCCTGAGTGGCTCTGTCAGTTAAGCATCCAGCTTTTCATTTTGGCTCTAGTCATGATCTCATGGTTTGTGAGTTAGAGCCCCAGATCAAGCTCTGTACCGACAGCACTCTCTCACTCTCTCAAAAATAAACATTAAAAAATACACGTACATGCATATAAACTAATCATCTTCCCCATCACCATGTTCTCTTTTTCTCCCTTTTCTGTAGGTGGTAGATGAATATAGGCAATCTAAGAAATAAATGCAACCAAATTTTGGAAAACCTTATTTCAAGTTCCCACTATTAAATCCTTCAGCACCAAAAATTCTTCAAGTAATCATTTAACTTTATTTTTAAATTAACATATATAATTGCCTTTTTGCGTATAGTTCTATGCGTTTTAACACATGTATGGATCTCTGTAACTACCTACCTCCACAATAAAAGTATAAAATACTTCCATATTTTGCTCCAAAACATTTTGCTATATTATCCCTTTGTAGTGAGGCACTTTCCTTACTCCTTAGCCCTGGAAATAACTGACCTTTTGCCTGTACTATAGTTCTGTTTTTTATAGAATGGCATATGAATAAAAGTATATAGTTTGTAAACTCCTGAAAACAGCTTCTTTAAAGAAGTACAGTGCCTTTTAGATCAATCCAAATTATTTTGTGAACAAATAATTCATTCCTTTTATTGCTGAATAGTATTTTGGTTGTTTTTTTTTAATGTTTATTTATTTGTTGGGAGGGAGAGACAGACCCATAGAGGGAAAGAGAGACAACAGAGGAGGGGCAGAGAGAGAGAGAATCCCAAACAGGCTCCACCCTGCTAGTGCAGAGCCTGATGAGGGGCTCAAGCTCACAAACCATGAGATCATGATCTAAGCTGAAATTAAGATTCAGATGCTTAATCAACTGAGCTGCCCAGGTATCCCTGAACAACATTTTGTTGTACAGATCCAACACTGTTTATGCGTTCACACTTCGAAGGACATTTGGATGTTTCCAGTTGTTCTTAATTACGAATAGAGCTTCTATAAATATTCATGGACAGATTTTTATGTGAACGTAAGTTCACATTTCTCTAGGGCAAATACGTCAGAATGGGATTGCTGGGTCATATGGTATATATATGCTTGACTTTGTAAGAAACCACCCAACTGCTATCTGGAGTAGCTGTTTTCTTTTGCTACCAACAATGTATTGAGTTCTAGTTGCTCTACACCCTCACCAGCACCAATCAATATATTTTTTAAAAACTTTACCTGCTCTGATAGATGTGCAGTAGTATTTCATTGTGGTTTTAATCCACATTTCCCAAATGGCTAATGAACTATTTTTATATGCATATTTCCATCCTTCTGTAGAAATTATTTGAGAGATTTTAGTTCGTTTTCCCGTATCAGTTTTAGAATGAACTTTTATATATCTTCAGACAATCTGTTAGAATTTTTATTTGAATGAGTAAAATATAGACATAAATTCAAGAATTAAATATTTGCTGAGTCTCCCAATTCATAAACACAGTGTTTTTTAAAAATTGGGTAGTTTTCTTACAGCTGGGTTATGATGAAGAGTCACACTCTTTGTTGGATACGTAACTCACAAATATTTTCTTCCAGTGTGTAGCTTGTCTTTTCTTTCTCAAAATAGTGCCTTTTGATAGAGCAAAAGTTTTTTATCTTGCTCAAATAGAATTCACCAATCTTTTATGAATTGTGCTTTTAGTATCACATCTAAGAACTCTTTCTCTAACCCCAAGTCATAAACATTTTCCTGTGTATTTTTTCTTTAAACTGTCATAAGTTTTATTTATTATTTTTTAATTTTATTTTAGAAAAAGAAAGAACAGAGGAGAGGAGAGAGTAGGGGAGAAAAAGAGAGAGAGAGAGAGAGAGAGAGAGAGAGAGAGAGAGAGAGAGAGAGAAAGAATCTTAAGCAGACTCAGTTGGTTGAGTGTCTTACTCTTGATTTTGGCTCAGGTCAGATCCCAGGGTCATGGGATAGAGCCCCTCATCAGCTGAGCTGAAATCAAGAGTAAGACACTCAATTGATTGAGCCACCCAGGCACCCCTCCATATAAATTTTAAAACCAGCTTATGCATGTCTATAAAAATAACGATGAGATTTGATATGCAGATCAATTTGGGGGAGTTATATCTTTGCTATGCTGATTCTTTCAAACCATAAAATAGTTTCTCTTTTCACTTATTTAGGTCTTCTTTTATTTTATTACTTATTTATCATTTATTTTTGTGGTTTTCAGTATACAGATTTTGTGTTTTTTTAGATTTATACCTACGTATTTATTTGGAGCCAATGTAATTTTTAAAGTTTTGTTCATTGCTAGTATAAAGAAATACATTTGGCTTGTATGTTGACTTTGTATCCTGCAACCTCATTAAGCTCACTAGTTTAAAAGTTCTGTCACAGATTCCTTGAAATTTTCTGAATAGAAAATCATGTCATCTGAAAATATGTTTGCCTTTTATTTCTTTGTCTTACTGTATTATACAGGCTGGAAAATCGAATACAATGTTGAGTGGTGAAAGTGGATACCCCTGCCTTTCCCCCAAATTTATGGAAAAAGCATTTAGTTTTTCACCATTAAATATGATGTTAGCTATGTGTCTTATAGATATCCTTTACTGGGTTAAGAAAATTTTCTTCTATTCCAAGTTTGTTGAGAGTTTTTCTCAAGAATCAATGTTGAATTTTGTCAAATACTTTTTCTGTATCAATTGATATAATCATGTGATTTTTTTCTTTGTTACACTGTTAATATGATGGATTACATTTACTGATTTTCCAGTATTTATCAATCTCACATTCCCACTACAATCTCCACTTGGTCATGGTGTATTATTTTTTTTACAGATGGAAATACTCAATTCCTTAATATTTTATTGAGTTTTATTATATTTCTAGTCATGAGCCATATTTGGCGTATAGTGGTTTTTTGTTGTTTTTTTTCTAGTGCTATCTTTGTCTTGGTTTGGTATTTGGGTAATACTGGCTTCATAAATTGGGAATGTCCTTTCCTCTTCTAATTTCTGGAAGAGATTGTGTAGAATAAGTGTTAATTCTTCTTTAAATATTTGGTAGAATTTGCCAATGCAACCATCTGTGCCTAGAGATTGCTTTTTTGAAAACATTTAACTGCAAATTCCATTTCTTTGTTACAGAATTATTTGAGTTATTTATTACATGTTGGGTGAGTTTTGGTAATGTGTTATTTACAAGGAATTATTCTATTTCATCTGTTTTCAAATCTGTGTGAATAGAGTTGTTCTTGTATTCCGTTAAAATCTTTTCAATGTCTGTGGGATTTGTAGTGATATCCCTCTTTCATTGGTAATATTGGTAATTTATGGCTTATCTTTTTTTTCTTTGTCAGTATTACTAAAGGCTTATCAATATTATTAATTTCAAACAATCAGCTTTTGTTTTTACTGATTTTCTCCATTGTTTTCTCTTTTTCATTCCATTGATTTCTATTGTTATCTTTATTATTTTCTTCCTTATACTTGCTTTGGGTTTATTTTACTATTTTTCCAGTTTTTATATTTTAAAAAATTATTTCTTTTATTTAGAGAGAGAGAGAGAGAGCATGCAAGTGGGGGAGAGGGGCAGAGGGAGAGAGAACAAAAATCTTAAGCAGGCTCCATTCTCAGCACAGAGCCTGGGATCCCAGAACCCTGGGATCATGAGCTGAGCCAAAACCAAAAGTCGGCTGCTTAACCAACTGAGCCACTCAGACATCCCTAGTTCTTCTTTCTTTAATGGAAGCTTAGGTTACTGATTTCAGACCTCTCTTCTTTTCTTAGAAAAGCATCTAATTTTATGGATTTTTTAAAAATTTTATGGAAAACTCTGTGTCATAGAAAAATACTCAGACCCGGCATGGGGATGCATCAGATTTAATTTGAATACAAGACAATAATTAATGAATCCATCACCCCATTTCAGAGAGGAGAACAAATGATTCCAAAGTCAACTTTCCAAATGGTTCAGTGAAGAAATAATCAGAGGGTAATAACAGGCAAGAGCTGTCAGGGAGGAAAGAATGGACAAAGCACCCTCTGCAACAGAATAGAAGCCTCTTTCTTATGCAAGACTCTTGATCTTCTTTACTAAAAGGCACTCTGACAGCTTTATGCATTTTCCTCAGGCACACATACCTATTTTCATGCCTCTTCTGCTAGGAAACACCAATATGCATTGTGAAAGTGTGCATGGAATGTTGTTTATAATATATTCGATTGCATCCTAGATGACTCACTCAATAAATATTGATAGCTATTTCTGGTGTGACTGAGGAAAATTCATTTAAGCTCTATATTTTAATGAACTTAGGGGAAAACACAGTATATATACAGATGAGATCTATGTCAATCAGTAACAGCTATCATTTATTTAAAGCATACTGTGTGCCAGACATTGCCTGTACTGTATACTTTACATACACATAATCCTTATCATCATCCTACAAGGTATAGAAAATTTGGAGGATGGTTTCATGGGAAGAATATAGGTTTGGGAAACAGAAACCAAATCTGAATCTCTGCTCTCTTTCTCTCAACATGACTTAAGCCAGTTATTTGAACTCCCTGAACTTCAGGGTTTTTTTTTTTTTAATTAAAAATGGGGATAAGTTGTTGTGAAGATTAAATGTGATAATATATGAAAAGGGCTTGGTTGGGTAGGGAAAGTAGGTGGTTTGACATCTAAAACATTGGCTTCTAATCCAATATCAACACATATTAGCTATGAGAACTTCAGCAAATTACTTACCCTCTCTGAGTTTTGATCTCATATATAAAATAGGGCATAGATATGTGATAGATGAAGGCAGATAGATTATCTTCCCTTTCACCAACACAAAACGTCTCCTGTAGGTGTCCCCTTCTCAAAGGCGGCAACTCCATCCATCCTCTTAGTTGCTCAGATCAAACAACGTGGGGTAATTTTTGAGTATCTCTGTAACTCATAGTCAATATAAAAGCAAATCCCATGAGTTCTACCTTCAAACCTATTTAGGTTTCTTCCACCTCTCCTAAGATTTCTGGCACCTCTCCCACCTCCTCCTCCACTGTCATGGTCTGAGCCACCTCTTCTACTGTCATCATTTCCTGATTTTCTCACTTCCTCCCTTAACCATCACTAGTATCACAGCAGCCAGGATGACCCTCTAAAACACACCTCGGATCAAATTCTCCAACAGCTTCCCATCTCAGAGTAAAAGTCAGTGTTACAATGGCATAAAAGGTTGTTCCAAAGCTCTCCCACCCCTGCCACCCATCCTGCTCGCCTCAGCTGCCCCTACAATCTCTTCTCCTATGTGCTTCCTGTGCCTTCTCTACTCCAGGTCCACCAGCCTCCAAGCCATTCTGGGAACTCTCCACGTTCTCTTCCACCTGAGTGACCTTATGCTTTCCATTCTTTCCACTTGGAATGTTCTTTAGCCAAATAGCCTGAAGCCTTCCTACCTCACTCACTTCCTTTGTCTTTGCCCAAAGTTCATCTTAGCAAAGCCTTCCCTTCCCATTCCATTTAAAAGCTCCAACAGCCCTCCAATTCTCCATGCAGTATTGTATCCCCTTACCCTACTTACCTTTCTCTGTAATAGTGATATATTGTACTTACTTACTTTTTAGTTTGCTGCCTCTTCCTCCAACACACACTCACACCCACATCCACACACAAGAACTCCATGAGAGAAGGTATTTTTGGTTGTTTTGTTCATTGCTGCATCCCTAATTCTAGAATGGGATCTAGCACATGGTATTCTCTCTCATCCTTTCTTGCTCTTCTGTCCTACCTTATTCTTCTCTACTCTTCCTTATCCTCTCCCCTCCTCTTCCCTCCCTCTGCCTTCCTTCTCCTCTCATCACTCCCTCCCTAAAATATCTGTGTAGTATACATATCATGACAGAATTTCTGGATTCATGGAACCCTAAAGAAAGTGGTATAAAGCCAATCTTAATTTCCTTAGCTTGTTATAAACAACTCGCTCCTTCACTGGGAGAGAACATAGGATTAGTGGTTTATGTAATATGTGTGTACCAGCACCTATCATGAATCAGGTGCTACTTTAAGAAAAATAAGAAATAATCTGAGTCCTCAACTCTCTGTCTAGTTTGAGAAAGAATCAAGTAAACATGTAATAAATAAGAGAAAGTATTCACAAAAATATATTTTACTTGGTGAGGAAGGAATTGTGAGAGGTTTAAAAATAGGTCTGATATGGTCAAGACAAACCGGCAATAACAATCAATTAGAAGACTAATAGCACAGTGTGTTTGGTGCAAAAGTTTTGATCCATCTAGGGGGTTGATCAAGATGATTCAAGTGTTCCTTTGACAATGAGTCATCCATAGTCTCATGATTGCTTTTGCCTTTGTTTGTGGTTATGGAATGATCCTCACACTACAATTCCTAATATTAGAAGATTCTGTTCCAACCAGTACAAATTATAAGGCCAGGGAGTGGGTGTTTGTAGTATGGCTTATTTGCTCTCCAGCAGGCCCGGGTTACAGTGAACTCAGCATTTACTGAATAAGAAACACATACTAGAACCTTCACTAATATGCTGAATGGGACTAAACAAGAGGTGCTTGGGGGCACATTCAGGGGAACTCAAAGAGCTAGATGGAGGAATGGAGAAGGTGAATAGTAATAGCTGAAGTGTTCCTGTATTATGAAAAGAAAATTGCCCTCTGAGTAAACATTTAGCAAACTGGCAGATTCATAACTCCAGCATGCAGAGAGCTGAACACACCAATAACAATGGCAAAAAGAAGCCTTGAGGACATACCTCCAATTTCCAAACTTTATTTCATTAGTGGAGACTTTGGAGTGCTACTTCATGCCCTAGAAGTCTAATTGTACAAGGTTGAGGGTGGAACCTTAGACACAGACATCTGGAGGAAAACACCATGCATTCTTTAAAGGAGCTATTTGGGGAGGACCTGGGTGCCTCAGTCAGAGAAGTGTCTGACTCTTGATTCTAGCTCATGGTCATGGGATCAAGCCCTGAGTCAAGCCTATGCTGGACATGGAGCCTGCTTAGGATTCTCTCTCTGTGTCCCTCTGTCCCTCCCTACTGACACAGGTATGTGCTCCCTCTCTGTCTCTCTCATAAATAAATAAATAAATAAATAAATAAATAAATAAATAAATAAATAAGCAAGCAAGCAAGCTTTTTGGGAATTTAGTGATACCATTATGGATTTGGTGATGTCACATACGTTATCTCATCTAATCCTCACAGCATCCCTGAGAGAGAAGTGCTATCATTTTCCTTATTTGATAAAACAGAAAGAAAACTGGGACTCAGAGAGATAGAGTGACTTTCCCCAGAGGCAGAAACAAGACTTGAATTTTCTTCTTTTCACTCCTAATCCTATACTCATCTTCTCCTACTTGCTGTAATGGAATTCTGGAAAACGTTTTGGAAAGTTCTGATCTACAGCAGTGTTTCTCAACTTTGGTTGCATTTTGAAAGCACCTGGAGATATCTACAAGCCCTGATGTCTGGTTGCCAACACTAGACTTCATTGGTCTGGGGCACAATCTGGACAATGGGGTTTTTTGTTAGTTTGTTTAAAGTAATCTCTACAGGGGCACCTGGGTGGCTCAGTCAGTTAAGCGTCCGGCTTTGGCTCAGGTCATGATCTCATGGTTCATGGGTTCGAGCCCCATGTCGGGCTCTGTGCTGACAGCTAGCTCAGAGACTGGAGCCTGCTTGAGATTCTATATCTCCGTCTCTCTCTGACCATCCCCAGCTCCTACTGTCTCTCTCTGCCTTTCAAAAATAAATAAAAAACATTTAAAAAAATAAAAAAAGTAATCTCTACATCTAATATGGGACTTGAACGCATACCCCAGAGATCAAGAGTTGCCTGCTCTACTGACTGAGCCAGCTGGGCACCCCTAGACAATGGGATTTTTTAAGGCCCCCCAGTGATTGTTCAGAATTCTTAATTCTGAATTGAGAACAACTATGGGGAAATTATTTTAATTTACAGATTCCCTGAGCTCCAACCTAGGCTTATTGAATTAGAGTCCCAGAGGTGAACCGGGGTAATTGGGTCATTTTATAACCTTCTCAGGTTATTCTAGTAAGTAACCAGATTTGGGGACTACTGGGTTGAATAATACCTGAACATCCAGGTATTAGTCCTACCTCTGTCCTTTTTCATGTTCTAATAGGGAACTGATTTATCTTCAGAGCATCTCATCCTAAAATGAGGTTGTTGATATTTATTCCATCAATCTCTTTGGAATGTTCAAACAAAAAGTTATGAGTGTTTTAAAAGTTGGAACACATCCAACATTTGTAAAGTATTATTATTATTGCTCCCCAATGGTGTCCCTGGCCTTTGTCTCTAAAACTGACTGCCTTCTGAACAAGCCGCTTTAGTTGGAGAAGGATTCTAGCTTTCCCGTCCTTTTCTCTTTCACCCTCTTTACAAGGAGGCAAAGGATGGTGGAGAAAAAGGGTCACTGCAGATTCTCTTTCCCATCAGAGGAAATAATACAGAGAGGAAGCTTGCCCCAGAAAGGGGAAATGGAGAGACAAGGGATTGTATAGCCCCAACAGTAAGCAATTGTTAAAGATACAAATGTAAGTAAAAGACTGAAACATTAGCCAATATGCTTTCCCAGCACTCCAATTCAGAATTGAAACTGCTTATTACCAATAACATCTCATCCAGTCAGGAGTGTGCAGCTTCTCCACCCCAGCAGTGCCAAGGCTTTCTGCATCTAACTCTATGACAGGAACATTAGGAGTGACTGGGAGGGGGGAGGAGATACAAAGAGGAAGAGAACACATTATATAGATGCTTTCCCAGTGCAGATCCAACCTCTAGTTCCAACAGCTCATACTCCCCAAGTTTTCAGGAAGAGAACACAAGGGGACTGATGGCCTTCTTAGAGGTTTGAACCCTGTCAACCTTAGGGAAGACTCTGCAAATTATTAATGCCTGGGGTCCACTCCTACAGACTGTGACTTAAATGTTTTCAGGTGGCATCACATCTCCAGGGAGACTGCAATGGGAAGTCCGTGTTGAGACTCCAAGGAGTGACAGAGTTAAGAGGGGCCACTCTGGATCCACTGGCCCTTACTCTCCCCTAGCAATTCTCTGTAGTCTTGCTGCCAACCCATTGCCATCCTGACCTTGACAGAGTACCCATTCTCACTTAAGGCTCTGGGTCAAGTGTCTCAAATCACGGGAGTGATTCAGCCATGATTTTTTAAAAGCCTTGACTAAATTTTAAGGGAGAACCAAAATAAAATGACCAAGAAAACACAAGAAATAAATAGGGTAATATGTAAAAATCTTTGACCATAATCTCTGTCAACTGTAGCACTTAATAGCGGCCTATTCCCACCAAAAACCTGATGACCACAGCAATCCACTAGCTCATCACTGCAAAGAGAGTCATTCCCAGATGTAAATAGGTTTTTCAGTTTGTGTGCATGAGTGCGGGCTCACACACACACACACACACACACACACACACACACAGAATGCTAGGTTAGAAAATACATATATGAGACCATTTTTTTTGAGTTATCCCTCAGAAAAGAAAGAATTGTTATATATTCCAATTCTTTCACAGTCTTTTCTATTTCTGAGCTCTCTGATAATTGCTTCAGTTTAAACAACAATGTTCTACTTAGGATAAACCCATTAGCTGACCCATTCAGCATTAGTTGAATCAATGCTAATGTGAGGTCTAATTTGTAGAGGTTACCTGACAAAACCACTGAATAGAAGGCAAGTAAATTTAACAAATTTGTAATTATTCCCAGGACCACAACCTCAACAAAGTTAATTGTTTTGAGAAAACATCTTTTAAAGATAATTTAATACAATAATCACAAATATGCACCTAAAGGGTGAATATTTTTTAAGAAAACAACATCCTGGTATTATTCAATTGGGTACTTGAAACTGGGAATGAAATTTTCTGTGGCCAATGATACACATTCAAAAAGTGCTATGCCTCAAACTAGTCAGAAGATAAGTGCTCTAGGAAGTTGTTAGAGGGCCATAATGCAATTCTAGTAATGAGGAAAACACTGATGCCTTTCTCATAAAGTGTGAGAGGGAAAAAAATTTAAGAAATTTGAGTTCAAGAAAGGAATAGTATTTCTAAATATATATTTTTTCTATAATATGTCATTATAAATACCTATCTTCATTTAGATTTATAAATTAAATATTATAAGTATTTTACTATTTCACTCATGTCCAAAGTTGATATACATATGCACCCCCCAATTTTTTTTTAATTAAATTTTTTTTTTAGAGAGAGAGAAAGAGTGTGTGTGAGAGAGTCTTAACCAGGCTCCCATCCTCAGCATGGAGCTTGATGAGGGGCTTAATCCCACGACCCTGGATCATGATCTGAACTGAAATCAAAAGTCAGATGCTCATCTGACTGATCCACCCAGGTGCCCATGAGCCCCCACATCTTTTAAAAACTTTTTGTCATTGTGGGGCGACTGGGTGGCTCAGTTGGTTGAGCAGCTGACTGTTGATTTAGGCTCAGGATGTGATATCATGGGTTGTAAGTTTGAACTTTGTGTCAGGCTCTGTGCTGACAGCACAAAGCCTGGTTGGATTCTCTTTCTTTGCTCCTCCAGCTCTCTCTTTCTCCCTCTCTCTCTCTCTCTCAAAATAAATAAATAAACATTAAAAAAAAAACGTTTTTCATGGAGAAAATGAAGGAATCACCCATGGTCAAGCATGAATAGAAGAGTTGATTCTCACAATATTTTTAAGAGCCTTAAATATCTCATAGACATGTGACTTCCTAAAAGGGGAAACTAATATAACATGGTATATTTCCTATTCTTATTTGACCCTGGAAACATAATCTACATGAGACTAGAATTCTACATAATACACATTGGGAAACACTGCTGTTGCCCAAAAAGATCCAACCCATCTCAAAAACACTATTAGCAGCTTCCTTTCCTATGATCTCTGAGTTGAATAACTCAATGTGTGGGGGCTATCTTACCCACCCGCCCACCCACCACACTTAACCTATCTCCTGTTAAGTTAGTAAATTTCGTCCGAGAGAAACTTTTTCTTTGTTCTTCTTGGGTCCTGCCACTCGTTGGGGTTCCAGCCTTATTGAATGATTGGCAGGACAAATGAGCTCACTGTTCAGGTTTGATCTTAACCCCTAAAATAGAGAATGCTCTGGTCATTGTCAAATTCAACAGTAGGATAAGTGCCTTACCGTACAACATCCAAACCATTCACCCAAAATCATACACCAAGTAATGGAGAGTCAAGCAGCACTTTCCATTTGCTAGGCAATGTATTAACACACACTGATGAGTAATAATGTGAACTGTAACTACAATGGAGTGAGTGAAACTTGGGTTGTGATACTGATGAGAAAAAGAATATAATGATTATCAGTGACATTAACGACCATATGTGGAGTATATACTATGTGGTAAATTCTATACTAAGCTCTTAGTATATACTGCTCACCACAATGATGCCCATGAGATCGGTACTGTTATCTCCATTTTATAACTAATGAAACTAGGGATTAAAGTTAAAATAAATTGCCCCAAATCACATAACTAGTAAATGACTCTGTCCATTTACTTAGCCTACTATGACAGTGAATTTTTCAATCATTAATTTTTCAGACTTCATCCTAAGCTATTTAAGGTGAAGGCAGTCCGGCTCCATATTCCAGAGTTACACCTTGAACTCTAAGTGAATGGCTTTTATACAGTAGCTCCAGCTGGTGGCAGACCAAAGGAAATAAAATGGATTTGCAAAAGGCCTACCTAATATTAACCCAGAACTTCAAAAAGTCCAATAATTGACTAGAAATGGTTTCTGTAAACATTTTTATATTATTTTGAAAACTAATTGTTCTATTATATTTGTTAACTTTTCTATGAAAAAAAAATCCTGGTAATTATTTCCCCAAGGAGGAACTGTTGGTATGGTAGGAAAAAAAAAGAAGATGACCTAGGTTTGAATCTCAGTCTCCACATGACTTTGAGTAAGATATCTAAGCACTTCCTGTCTAAAAACTGAGGATAATTATATCTTCCTTTTAGAACCATTATAATATAAATACAAATCAGATAATGTCATTTATAAAGGCAGGCATATAGTATTTGTCCAGCAAATTAGAGTTTCCTGCCTGGCTGAAAAAAACAATTATCAAGGGTCCATCTGTCCTTCTCCCCTGAGCTTCTTGGTGTGGGTAATTGGCCAGTTTCCACTAGGGAGAGATCACACTGTGCTCAGAGTGGCATTTTATTTTCAAGTGGCTCAGATTTGGCTGAAAAAGGTAACACTAACTATAAGAAAGTTCTAAATCCTGCCTGGGCCTTACCTTGGACAATGAGGATACAACTTTCCTTCCTGTGGAAAGGCACGGATATAACTTCAGTGATGAAAACTGCAAACCCAGGATAATCTACACTTAGTATATTTTGGTCGGTGTGCATGCTGGTAGTTTCCCAGTCATAGGGAAATTTTTCTAGCCAGAGAATCCTTTAATTCAAAGAACAATTAGGAGTACTACTTATATATTCTATTAAAGCCATATAACGAAGTTTAAGGTCTTTGATAGAAGTCATAATTATACCTATTACTTCTTCATACAATGGCATATGTAGGAACACTAATATTTTATTTTTTTAATATCTTGATTACAAATTATTAATAAAATATTTCTATTAACATTTTACAGAGTATATATATATATATTAAATACAACTAAATATTTGGTGCTTTGCAGGTGGAAGGACATCTTTTAAAAAAAAAATCAGACAGGGGCCCGTAGGTGGCTCAGTCTGTTAAGTGTCCGACTTCAGCTCAGGTCATGATCTCACGGTTCATAGGTTCGAGCCCCTATGCTGACAGCTCAGAGCCTGGAGTCTGCTTCAGATTCTTTGTCACCCTCTCTCTGTGCCCCTTCCATGCTCACACTCTGTCTGTCTGTCTGTCTCTCTCTCTTACAAATAAATAAACATTAAAAAAATAAGAAAAATCAAACAGTGGAGTTTGTCAATGTGGGGGATGTGACTATAATTTTGGAAAGGTTTAGATGTTTCAAAATGTAAATGCTGTAAACATGAACAGAGAACAGAGATATGTTTACATCCTGATGATGCACCTCACTAGTCTCAGTTACTTGTCAATAGAATAAGGATAATTTTATATATATGTGGAGTTGAGACAAAGATCATGAGATGATGTGTGTAAAGAGCCTAGTGGGAGACCCAGCACAGCATAGACACTCGCTAAATATTAGTTCCTTTTGCTTTGTCCTATATAAAGATGGGCTTCACTAGCAGATTCTCATTGCACAGAAGTGGTTTAAATATTCTTTGGGGACAGAGAAAGCAGCTTTTAGCAGGCAGCTTTAAACCCTCAGAAACCTAGAGTGAACACTAACCAAAAATAAAATAAATTAAGAGTCAGTGTGAAAATTATAAACATAGACATATTCAGTTATTTTTCGTAAAGCTTGTAGAAAACATTTAAAATATGTAAATGAAAAAGAAGGAGGTGAGGAGCTGTCACAACTCAGACAACAGTTCTGTGGCTTTGAAGAGTTTGTGCTCATCTTTATGCCTTGGTCTATCCACCTTGCTCACAGGGATCAAATAGAGAAAACAAAGAATATACAAAAAGGTTCAATGTTCTTCCCCTCAAAGCTCATCTTTATGACATAAAAGCAGCTATTTGTAAGGCAATGCTTAGGATTCCTGTTGCGATATAATTAGAATGAATTAAGTTCTCTTGTCCTCCACTTATTGAAAAGCAAGGGGAAATCACAATCTGAGTGGTGGCCATTTGGATGGAAATGCCTGAACACCAAAAGGCATTTAATGTTGCCTTTTATTTCACAGTAATGGCAGCCAAATTCAACCTATATCCCAATGAAAAGAATGCAAATAACATATATAATAATTGAATGAACTACCCAAAATAAATTTTTCTTATATTGATTCATTTTCAGTCCTTTCCTTGGTACTTGGAACTGGGTCTTCAACTCACCGGGACCAACAGTTTTCCTTGAAACACAAGGTAGGCTTTCCCATGTTGGCTAACTAACAAAAAGCAGTAAGGAAATGATGCTAACTATAGCCTACATTTGTAGAAATAAAGCACTTTTATAGGCATGATCTCATTTGATTGTCAGTAATTCCGACGTGGCAAGGCAGGTCTTTCTTATTATCCCCATTTTATTTACATGGAAAGGACATCAGTTCTCTATGGGGATGGAGCAGTATATCATAAGTGCATGTTTTTAGCCAAGTGGGAAGTGGCTAATATATGGCAGCAGTGACATCCACCTACATGCTACTTCCGTGGGTTCCTTGGCTCGACCCTGGGATGTTTCGCAGTTAGTTACTAGAATATAAGCAACATAATTCATTCTGGCACCATTGAAACTTTAGATTGGCTCAGGTGCAAGGACAAAGGAGAATGTGCCACCAACTTGATTTATTTGGGTGAATATAAAAGCAAATTACCCAAAGCTTAAAAAAAACCCAAACAACTGAACTGGGCTGTCTTTCTTACCCCACCCTTAGGGAGTGTTGGCTAGAAGAACTTACCTATTGTGTTAGAGGGGAAAAACAGAGTCGGGCAGCCCAAAGTCAAAATCAACAACCTTTGTGAATCGGAGCCATGGACTCTTTGCCTAAAGGGGAAGAGGGAGGAACCAAGTTTCCACCCTCTTAATGCAGAAATGACAACAATTGTTGATAGAAAAAGGAAAATCTTTTCCTTTCCTCCCTCCCCAGGAAAAGCATCATTAAATAACAACACAAGGTTGCACTCCAACCCCCCATGTCTTAATTAGAAAGCAAAAATGACATGCTTTATAAAAAAAATGCATGTTTCAGATCCAAAATAACAATGAAGGAGAGTGTCTCCAACCTTGGGTATAATGTGATTACATGCAGTAATTAACAACAAATTTGTAACCAGTCCTGTTGGCTCTGTTCAGATGCCAAGGATGGGAGTCCAGTAGATCATCAGTTACGGGTGTAGATCACTAATCTAAAGTCACTGAAACTTCTGGATGATGAATGATGGATTTCAAATGGTTGCAGTGACTTGAAGGCAAAGAATAAGACTGTTGAGACTGAAAAACAGCCAGACACCAGGTTTGCTTCTTGAGTGCCAAATGTCATCCCTCTGGTCCACAGACCTCTTTGGGACAGAATCAAACTCAAGGCCAGCATATGCAGCACAGCCGAGACCCAGCCTAGCACTTAACTCTCTGCCAGCCTGAGATAAGCCCTGAGGACATCTGTCCCAGCCAGAAAAGGAGGAGTGCCAGAAAGTCTGAATCCAGCCTGCCATCCTGTTTTTGCTGGGACTTGCAACATTGGTATTGACAGAAAGAATTTTGATGCTGGATGGCAAATTCCTGTAGACTTGGCTTTGAACAAAGCGAGGCAGAAAGATCTCCTTAATGAAGGATTTGGATGATAGATTATGGTCCCATGGTGATCAAACCATTTCAGCCATTCTCACACACAGGGATCATATCACTATCAATGGAAGCAGGCCAGCTCTAAGCCAAATTAAAAAGTAGGACAAATCTGTCTTGGTGTGCTCAAAGCTGGGTGTCCCTGCCCGCCTCCCTTCTTTCAACATACTCCACCTTCTCTGCCTTCTCCCTACTTTCCACTCCAGTAAGGTCCAAATGCTCCTGACTGCCTCTGGCTATCCAAAGATCCCTCTTAGTGAACCGATTATCTGAAGTGAGGCCTTGCCTGAACCCAACAAACATTGTGTAAGTCTTAACTATGGGACAGGCAAACTATGATACGTAAGAAAGACAAATATATGAAAAATGCTCCTGAGCCCCAATGAGCATAGCCTTATAATTCACTCAACAGCATCTACTCAGTCTCCTACTGTAAGCAGGACATAGTATAGCTGGGCACGCAGGGGGATATGGGGATGATGAATATGCATTTTCTTCCTCCAGAAATCCCCTGAACTTAAGAAAAGACTTAAGAGACAAGATAGGTAGTGCCTAGTCACTGTCAGAGCTTCTAACTGTTCTCCTTGCTTCTGCTCCTGTCTTTGCAATAATAAAAACAACAATAAAAGAATATACTATAGTATGGTATGATATAATAAATGTAATACAATACAATATAAATAATATAATATAAATCTATCCACCATTCAGGAACCAGAGTTTTCTTTGTAAGACATAAATCAGATCATGCCACTTCTACTTTAAAACCTCCCCAAGGCTTCTCAGGCCACATAAAATAGAACCCAAACTCCTTCACCATGACTGGGAAAGCACTCCTTGCCTACCTTTCCCTCATACTCACTGCAGACATTGACTGCTGTTCTGTTCTTCAGACATTCCTGCCTCAGGGCTTTTAGCTTTATAGTACCCTCTGACTGAAATGCTCTTCTAGATTGTGCTTGGCTGGCCTCATTTCATTGCTCAGGACTCCGCTTAAATGCCCCTTTGCAGAGATGTTTTTACTGACAAGTCTGTCTAGGTAGCACTTCCCCAGTCCCTCCACAGCTATTTTCTCTTCTTCATGACATATGTCACTCGCTGAAATGATCTTTATTATTTTTTTATTTGTCTAACAGAAAACTCAAACATCAGAAATCCCAAATCAATCTACTGATCTGCCATCTATAAACCTGCTCTATTGACTGTCTTCTTTGTCTCTCACAAAAAGTAACTCTACTCTTGGGGCACCTGGGTGGCTCAGTCAGTTAAGCATCTGACTTTGGATCAGGTCATGATCTCATGGTTTATAAGTTTGAGCCCCACATCAGGCTCTCGGGTGTCAGTACAGAGCCTGCTTTAGATCCTCTGGCCCCCTCTTTCTCTCTGCCCCTCCCCTGCCCACTCTCTCTTCCTCAAAAATAAAAAAATAAACATTAAAAAAAAAAAAGAAGTAGCTCCCCTCTCCCAGTTATTGTGGTGGCACAGATCAAAACTTAGGATCACCCTGGACCCCTTCTTTCTGTGACAATCCAGCTGGAAATCCTGTTGATTCTATCTTCACTTGCTGTATTTCTTATAATATAACCCCCCTCACAATCCCTCTCTTTCATCTGCATTAACCTCCTTCCTGAGTTTTCTGCTTCCTTCTTTCTCCCACTTAGTCTATTTTCAATACCACAGCCAGAGTAACTTTTTAAAAAATAAGTCAAGTCAAGGTATTTCCCACCTCAGAACTTCGCAGTGACTCCTCACCTGGTTCAGTAAAAGGCAGCGTCCACCATCTAGATCCCCACTGGAGAGTACAGTAGCCACTAACCGTATGTGGCTACTGAGCACTTAAAATGTGGCTAGTCCAAATTGAGATGTGCTCTGAGAGTAATAGGCACACTAGGTTTCAAAGACATGCTATGAAAAAAGAATGGAAAACATCAGTAATTTTATATTGATTATACACTGAAATGTTAAAAGTTTGGCTATATTGAGTAAAGTAAAATATATTATTAAGGATAATCTGTTTATTTTTACTTTTTAGAATTTGGCTACTAGAAAATTCAAAAGTACATCTATGACTCATATTTGTGGCCCACATTATATTCCTATTGGACAGTGTTGTGATCGATAGTATTTAGGTTTTTACTGTTGTTGTTGTTGTTGTTGTTGTTGTCATCGTTGTTGTTGTTTGAGATAGAGTGAGTGTCTGTGAGTGAGGGAGTGGAAGAGAAGGAGAGAGAGGATCCAAGGCAGACTCCATGCTGTCATCGTGAAGCCCAACATGGGGCTTGATCTCACAAACCCTGAGACCATGACCTGAGCCAGAATCAAGAGAGAACACTCCACCAACAAAGCCACCCAGGCACCCTGATAGTATATAGCTTTAAGACTGGATGAGACCACTTAGGAAGTGATGTATACAGATGAGAGAAGTCTATGGATAGAATTCGGGGGGCCCTGCATAATTAAGAGGTCAAGCAGATAAAGAGGAAGCTTTAAAGGGGGCAGAAACTGTCCACTGAGGTCAGAGAAGATTAGAAAGCCAAATGCAGCTGCTTCAATGAAGAATAATCAATTGGGAAATCATTGGACATATTGACAAGGCCTTTCTGGTGGAATGGTGTAGATAAAAGTCCAGTTATAGTGGTTCAGGGGAGAGCATGGAAAGCAGACATGGAGACCACAAATATGTACAAGTTTTTAAAGGAATTCTGCTATAGAAAGGATAAGAAAAATGGGAAGGTCACTGGAAGGAAGCATGCCATCAAGGGGAGTATTTAACTATGAGAAATATAGCATGTTTATATGCTGATAGAAATAAACTGATAAAGAAGAAGACCCCCTCTCTAAGATGGCTACAGGAAACTTGCTTGAGTAATCTCCTTGAGTAGTGCATAAGAGGAGAGGTGTATCTTAGATAGGAACATGAATAGTTGCTCATGCAAGATGGAACATGGGTATAGATAGAGGTAGGCTGGTAGAAGTGATGGAAGCAGTATGTGGAAGATCTCTTCTGCTTGCTTCCATTTTCTCAGTGAAAAGAAATCAAGGTCAATCAGCTGAAAATGAAAAGGAAGAAAAAGTATTTAAAGTTCTAGGAGACTGAAGAAAATATAAAATAAGAACCAATAGATTAGGGAAGGAGTTAGAATTGTTGGGTCTACTTGAGTGTAGTGGTTCATGAGGTTCAAGGAAGGCCATGCAGTAAAGTTGGGTATTGTCCTCCAGCCAAGTTCGGCAAACAGGTACAGAGGGACAAAGAAGGGAGAGAAGGTCCAGGTAGTTAAAGGTGGGTGAAGTGAGTGATTATTAGGATAGACTATAAAATCTACAATAGATAAAGGGGTATGTAAGGATATGTGGGGTAAGAGTGACAGTGAAAAGATGGTAAGAGAAATTCATTGTCTGGTCAACAAATGTTAAAGTCAGAGTGCCAGAGACATTGCACTGAAAAGATACGGGATGTGGTCTTAGAGTGCAGTGCTTATGATTATGGAAAGGTAGCTGTTACTGACAAAGACAAGGTCTACAGTAGGGAGTGAGTAGCCCATCTACAGGGATGAGTAGCTGAGATTGGAAGAGAAGGAGATCATTAGAGAGAGGCCAAGGAAGTCAGATGCCAGAATATTGAAATGATCATTAATATGGGGATTGAAATTGCTAAGAATTTTGACAGGCATATTGTTGGAACGAGTGAGGCTGAGCTCGGAGCCTAAACCTTAAAGAATTGTGGAAGACTGACTCAAAGTCAACAGATGACTGCCATAATAAGGGATTGCTGTAAGGTTGTAAGCCTCATGCCAAAGTACTTTAAGAAAGAAAAGAACTTGATCTGGTAGATGCAGTGGAAACCAAAGAGACATCCGCCTCTCCCCAGGTCCAGAATTCTAATCCAAATTCACATTCCAGTTACAGGTTTTTGATGCCACAAGAGGTATCCTCTGTTTCCAAAGAAGCTAGTGTGATTAGAAGCTTCATGCTTTCACTCAAACAAATACTTACTAATTGCTGAGACCAGAGGCATTGCATACCACCAGTGTGGGAAAGATGTTTTGGAAAAGGTTCTTTAAACCATCCCTGGGCTTTGTCCCATATATGCAGCTGTTCCTTAGAGAACCTTCTTCAGATCGACAGCAACAACAATAAAAACATATAAAAATTGTCCTATTAGTCATTTATTAATGATTACAAGAATAAAATTTTACCTGATACTCTAAATGAGGGATGTTCAGGTCAAATGAATTGAAAACCAGCAGGATGAGTCAGTGGTTAAAATCTGTGGAAGTGCTCTCAATGATTTTTACAATTGTATCCTTAATAATGGAATCTTAATAAGCAGGTCGATGTTAAATTAATAACATGCAGGCATTCTAAAAAGCACATTGAAACATGATTTTAGGCCATTCACTCAAGGCTTAAAGCCATACTCTGGGGTTTTTTTTCCCCTCCTGATAGAATATCATCTATCAGAAGGAAATTTTTAAGCTACAAGATGAAGTTTAAAAGATAAAATTAATAAGAAGGAAAGGTATAGTTTTAACAATAGCCATGCAGAAGCATTGTAGGCCCAGAGCTACAATCTTTCTGCCACTCACTGACCTCTCACTACTTCATTCAATGAATGATCACTGAGTGTGGGGAATATGCCAGGTACTTTTCTTCCTATAGGAGAATTGGAGAAGAATAAAATACCACCCTTACCCTTCCAGCGAATCTAAGGGTATGAGGGTTCACTTAAGGGTCCGTTATCTGATTGGAGAAAATACTTGAGTAAACACAGTACAATACTGGTAATTTGTGTAAAGTGCAACACAAAGAATGGAACATTTGAAGTAGATTTGAAGAGTAGGCAGAAATTTGCTAAACAGAGAAGAAAAGTATGCCAAGTGGAAAGGGCAGGTAATCGTCAAATAATATTTGGGGAGCATGAGCAGTTCTGGGGAGCAGGGCTAGAGGACTTGAAAGGAGGGTGTGGGAAGTGAAATTACTTACTGTGAAGCTTCCAAATCCTTTGCCCCACTTCTAGCCATGATGGCCCCTTTCTCACAGCCCTCCTCTTCTTCCTAACATCCAGTCAACCAAATATATTCCTCTTCCACAAAAAATCCAAATACAAATATGTTGTGATGTCTTAAAACATGACTGCAAATTGAGAGGCCAGCAGGAAGAATCTGATAGTATAACATTCAACGATGCACTGTGTCTCACCTCCTTACCTCTCCTCACCTCTGGACTACCCACCCCACACCGGCCCACATCATCATCACCACATCCAGTCCAAGTACAGAGAATTTCTCCTTTCTTCTCTGAGGTTTTGGTGCTTTCCAATCATCAGAGCTTAACGACAGACAATACCTAAACAGATATGACTTTCTCCCTCTAAGGAATTTTCTTACTATCTGCTATAATAATCAAAGCCTCTCCCTTGGACTATAGTTCTAAAATAGAGTTCTAATTCTAGTGCTTCAACTTTTATAATCTTTCAGTGGCTCACTCTAGCCCAAAGAATAAATCCAAGTATCCAGGAGCTTCCACAATCCACCTCAACCAAAACGTTAGGCTCCATTTTCTTCCACATTTTTCCCAACCCCAGGTGCACACCCTTCACCTTGCTAAAGTCCTTCTCATTTCCTAAACAAGACATACATTTTCTTCTTGCATGGCTCTATTCACACACCCCTCTCTCTGGCATTTCTGCTCCCCACTTACCCAAGTGTTAAAATTCTAATCATCTAATCATGTTTCCTTCTTGCTGAACCTAGGTTTATCAACCATGGCGCTACTGGCATTTTGTGATGGATAATTACTTCTTGGAGGGTGGGGAGCTGTCCTGTGCAATGTGAGGTGTTTCACAGCATCCCTGGTCTCTATCCACTAGATGCCAGTAACAACTCTCACCCCCAACCCACTATCTGACAATTAAAAATGTCTCCAGAGATTGTCAAATGTTCTCTTGGCTTCAAAATCACCCTGGGGTTGAGAACCACTGCTCTTTAAAGTTTTCTCTGGTGACTCCAATGAGAAATCATTGCACCCCACTCTACTCCATACCACTTTGCCCTCTATTGAAACCCTTGCAACTAAAGCAACACGAGCAGCAACAATAACAACATTACTATCTCTGCTTTGTTTCTATGAGATCTATGCTCTCTGAGATCAGAGTATCTTCTTCCCTGTATCTCTAGGACCCAGCACAATGCCTTCCTCCAGTGTGTAATCATGACAAATTTGCTGAGTTGATATGGTAACGCTATTGTCACTGTCTGTCTTCTGACTAGCCATTTGGTGACCACATCACTTGCAAGATTGAGAAGCTAACGATTCTTATGGTGTTTCACAAGATTCTGTCCATACCTGGCAAGTGATAAGAAGCATTAAGAACAATGGATCCCGGCAAGTTTGTTTTTTGTTATTTAATGCTTACATTTTGGAATGGTTTGTAGTTGAGTAAAGATTAATTTTCAGATTCAGTTTAGGTTAGCAAAGTAATGTTGTTCATTTCAGTACTTTAGTTTGAGTAAGTTTATACACTGTATGATTTTCTTTTTTAAGCTTAAGATGTAAATATAAAGTGGTGGTCCAAACCATCAAACATAGCACTTCAGTAGATGCTGGTGGAGAGCATTCTGTATGGATTCATTTACATAGGTTTCATTCACCCAAATCACTTCAAAGTTCCTTGGGGGTAGGAACACATCCAGCATTTCTCCTCTTCCCCACTGCACATGCTAAGTGGATACTTTTAAGTTAACTGGCGGAAACTTTCCAATGGGGATAAATAAATGTATTGACATAGAATGCTCTAAGAACTAAGCTTTGAGATAAGTTTTAGAAGCTGTGATAAGGTGTGGCCAAGAGTCCTAGATAATTATCTCAGCATCCATTTCCCTCTTCCTCCCTAGAGTCAGAGTTGAGATTTTGTAGCTGGGCACTTTATCATTCAAAATGAAAGACTTTATTTACTGGTTCCACTGCAGCAAGATGGAGTCACATAACTGTGTTCTGACCAATGACAAATAGGTCAAAGTATTATGTGGGACCTCTTGGAAAGCTGACTTAAAAGATGCTGACTTGAGGGGTGCCTGGGTGACTCTACAGACTGGGCGTCCGATTCTTTGTATCAGTTTGGGTCATGATCTCATATGTCAGGCTCCACACTGAGCATGGGGTCTGCTTGGGATCCTCTCTCCCTCTCTCTCTGCCCCTCCCCTGCTCGTATGTGCATGTGCACCACTCTCTCTGAATAAACAAATAAATAAACTTTAAGAAAAAAAAAGAGGCTGACTCAATTGGGAAGGGTGATTGTTACTTTTATGCAAAAAGTTACTTTTTTTCTGGCTTGCAACTCACATGTAATAACTAAAACTCCTGTAGTGTAGCCTTTTTTTTTTTTTAATGTTTAGTTACTTTTCAGAGAGAGAGAGAGAGAGACAGAGTATGACTGGAGGAAGGGCAGAGAGAGAGGGAGATGCAGAATCCGAGGCAGGCTCCAGGCTCTGAGCTGTCAGCACAGAGCCCAACATGGAGCTTGAACCCACGGACTATGAGATCATGACCTGAGCCAAAGTTGGATGCTTAACCGACTGAGCCACCCAGACTCCCCTCCTGCAGCCTTTTAAAATCAGGAGTAAATTCAATGATCACAGCCACGTCCTAGGATGGGGTTACATAATGACAGAGGCTGGGATCTCTTATGAAACCTGTGGAGCTGTCACACTTGCCCCAAATTACTGATCTCTGGAATTCTTTTACTTATAAATGCACTATTATTTTGGACTTTCATGCTTTAAAACATTTTTTCAATGTTTATTCATTTTTGAGAGAGAGACAGACACAGCATGAGTGGGAGAGAGGCAGAGAGAGAGGGGGACACAGAATCCGAAGCAGGCTCCAGGCTCTGAGCTGTCAGCATAGAGCCCAACGCAGGGCTTGAACTTACAGATCACAAGATCGTGACCTGAGCCGAAGTCAATGCTTAACCAACCGAGCCACCCAGGTGCCCCTGGACTTCCATGCTTTTATGAAGCTGTATCTAATATTAACTGATACATAAATACTTCATTGTAATTCAACAATATTTTTGGATGTCCTAGGTCAGTAGTCCTCAACAAAGAGAGCACATCACAGTACCTTCACAATTTTCAGGAAATAAAAACATTCATGTCATACTCAAGACTTTATAAATCAGGGCGCCTGGGTGGCTCAGTCGGTTAGGTCTCTGACTTCAGCTCAGGTCATGATCTCACATTTGTGGGTTTGAGCCTCACGTCGGGCTCTGTGCTGATAAGCTCGGAGCCTGGAGCCTGTTTCAGTGTTTCCCTCTCTCAGTGCCTCTTCCCCTCTCATGCTCTGTCTCTCCTTGTATCAAAAATAAATTTTAAAAATGTTAAAAAAAAAAAACTTTCTAGGGGCGCCTGGGTGGCTCAGTCGGTTAAGCCTCCGACTTCGGCTCAGGTCAGATCTCACGTTCGTGGGTCCGATCCCCGCGTCAGGCTCTGTGCTGACAGCTAGCTCAGAGCCTGGAGCCTGCTTCCAGCTCTGTGTCTCCCCTCTCTGCTCCTCCCCCTCTCATGCTCTGTCTCTCTCTGTATCAAAAATAAATAAAACATTAAAAAAAAAAAGTTGCAGAAAAGAAAAACTTTCTAAATCAAAATTTACATGGTGGGCTTTCATATGAAGAAAATTAAATACATACACACTATTATATATGTCAACAAGTTATATAAATTAGATATACAAATATACATAGTTATATGTAATATATAATTATGTATAATATATATTACATTTAGCGTATATTATATATATGTAACATACATACACACACATATAGTTTTTCATAGTATTCCCTTATATGCCTTTTTATTTCTGTAAGGTTGGTAGTAATTTGTGACTTCAGTAGTTTGAATTTTCACTCATTATTTCCTGGTCAGGTTTGTCAACTTTGTTGATATTTTTAAGAAACCCAGTTTTAGTTTCATTGATTTTCTTACTTGTTTTATCTCTATTCTTTTTTCTATTCAATACCAGTTTTTGTTCCTTAATTCTATTTTTTGCTCTAAACTTTATTTTTCTTTCTTTCAACTTGCTTTGGGTTTACTTTGCTCTTTTTTGAGCATCTTAAGATAAAAGTTTAGGTTATTGATTTGAGGTCTTTCTTCTTTTCTAATACAGACATTTTTTAGCTATAAATTTCCCTCTAACCACTGTTTTAGCTGCATCATGAATGTATTTTTAATGCTCTGCAGAGAATTATTGTATGTATACTCAGTGAGAATATGCTGTACTTTTTCACCATTACAAGATTTTGGGGGCTGTGTGTATATGTACGTGTGTGTGTTTTCCAATTTCCAGTGTGGTGTTAAACTTTTGAGTAGATAAAGCTTTACTTACAAAGCAAAATGCCTTGGCTAGGGTTTGGTTGGATTTGCAGAAAGCCTCTTGCTTGCAACTCAAAGATTCCTTTCACAGCCTAATGTAAAAAGCAAAGGCATGTTTGTTTTGCTTGATTTTCTATGTAAAGTGAAGATTTCCTAGGCTATATGGGCCCTCCTTAAAGGGCCCTTTCAGTTGGAAGTTTCCTTCTCTGCCTGTATTTCGACTAAGCATATTTTTTGGCAGTCATGACACGATGTTTGTGTCCTGTAAGTAGAGGTCAGCTAGGAATGAAAACTTCCTGTGCTACTATCAGTGTTTTCCCTCGGTCTGTGTACTTTGCTATTTGCCATGCTTTGTCCACAATTTGGCAGCACTATTACCCACTCTACGTGACAAATGACATCATTGCTATAATGAGAATTCCAAGCAGCACCACTGGATCAAAGCCCATCTGTGTGCCTGCTCCCACACTTGACAAAACAAATTCCAAATTCATTCAGCATGCCGGTGCCATTTAGTCACTGTGACATATCCCAAATTTTGGACTCTGTGCAAAAACCAATCTGTGCCCACAAAATTAATCATGGAACACATTTTATGACGTTTGACAACAACTTAAAAGGTTCTCATCTCTGGCAGGTGGCTCTGCCAATCTGCAAGTATGTGCATGACAAATTCTGAACAGTATATTATGTGGCTGAAAATATATCATGCAGGATGCACACCCTGGAGAGAACCAGAGTGAGTCCAAACAATCCTGAGGTCTGTCTCAGGGACACACAAGCCAGACTGCTGTCTTGTGAAGGAAGGATGATGGCCCCAGGTACACACAGAAAGCCAAAGAAAAGGCAACAGCTCGTGTGCCAGTAAATGCTGAGAACATTGGCACAACCGCCTGTGTTGGCAGGACCAAGAGTTTGAGACAGCTAATTTAAGCGACAAGATCCTGGCAAACAGATTTATTTAGGGCAAGGGTGCGTCAGAAAGATGCCAGAAAAATACATCAATCTGTGCCTTTACATGTACTGGGGAGTGATGATGAAACAGTTGACATTAAAAAAGTAAACCCTTACACTTTAATATAATCCACAGCTCATCCTCACAACAAGTAGGGTTTACTTTAGATCTCTGGTACTCCAGGATGGGATTTTATATTCCCATTTGAGATCTTCCACCCAGAGAATTTCTCCTCAACAGGTGTTCTGGAAGAGATTTCCCCATATGGCTGCATTGAAATGATTGGATTCATGTTTTTATATATTGTTAATTTATTTTAAAACGTAGGCTATTTCACATTTGACAATATCATTCCCTTCAAATCAAGGAAGCCAATTTTCTAAAATTTTACTTTACTGAGGAGCATATGACAGGATCTCCATTAGAAAGAGAAAGAAAATTCAGACTTTAATTGCACTGATAGAACCTTTTGCTTAAGAGCAGTCTTGTACTCTGTAATAAGACATAACTCTTTTAAATATCTATCCTGTATAGTAGTGAGTATTTGTGCACTAAAACAATAAAGTAGCAATAAAACAGTAAAATGCAAAGAAAAAAAAAGCAAAATGTTCCACTTGGGGTTGTCTGGCTTCCTCATATTACTTTCCATTTTCCATTTTCCTTCTCTAGACAGCCTCCTACCCCCAATTTTCCCCACCTACTCCCTTTTTCTTACCTGGTGCTGGCTTAGTACACTGTATTATTTGCAACATGTTGGGTTAGGAGAGCTTTCAGAACCTGGCAGCCTACTTGGGACTTTCCTTCCTTATATGAAGACAAAATTTACATAATTTAGCTTCACAGGGATTTGTCTCAGCATTCCTATTCCAATTTGAGTCTTCCTTTCCATCTCCGAGGCAGGAAGTAATATGAGGAAGCAAAGGGTGAAGAGTTCTTCCATAGGAAGCACACTTCTTGATTAGGAAGTGAGTCCTAATAACCTGGTGAGTCAATAACCTGATGGAGGCATGAAACTAAAAGCAGCTCTGCCTTATCTGTGCTCACAATTGCCTCCTTTGAGACAGGGCAGGAATTGGTCCCCTGTTCTGGGAAGTAAAGGAGCTGGACTCTAGTCTCTCTCAGCTCTGGTAGTCAGGGGTTTGTGACTTATGGAGTGATGTTTTAGGGGATCTCTCCTTACACAAAAACTGATTCTTCTCTTTTGTGTATTGAATACAAATGGTTTGTTAATTCATTCGTATTTTCCCTTCTCTGTAGCTCCTAAAACTTTTTTCTTCCTTCCCTATGCCTGCATAAATAATAATCTGTAACTGTTTTGATTCCCAATTCTTAGAATGTCACTTTTTTAATGTTTTATTTATTTTTGAGAGAGAGAAAGAGAGAGAGAGAGAGGTCAGAGAGAGAGGGAGACACAGAATTTGAGGGAAGCTCCAGGCTCTGAGCTAGCTGTCAGCACAGAGCCCGACATGGGGCTTAAACCTACAAACTGTAAGATCATGATCTGAGCCGAAGTCGGACGCTTAACCAACTCAGTCACTCAGGCACCCCAGAATGTGATTTTTTAATCTTTCTGTTTTCTCTGAAAACTTTTAGGATCTTCTACTTATCCCTGCAATTCTGAAATTTTATGATTATGTATGTTAAGAAACTACCAAGGACAAGGAAAGGATCACTCAAAAGGAGCAAATACAGAACCAGTGACTGAGAATTGTTCTTGCTCCTGCCAGTCAGAATAGAATCACATAGTTCATGGGGAAGGGATAACGAACTTAGAAGGATATTGACTCAGTAGTGGGACATAATTAGCCATACACAAAAGGCTGAACTGGTTCTACCTAACAAAGCTTAAAATGAAGCCTCAAAGGACAAGTTTTTTTTTTTTCATGTATTCCATCTGTATTTCAAAACAAAAATTTCAAAAATATTCATAGGGCTACAAAAATATCTAGCACCCAAAAAAGCAAACTTCACAATGCCTAGCACTATATATATATATATATATATATATATATACACACACATACACTCACACACACACACACACACACATACGTATATATACACATCATTGGTCATGCAAGAAACAGGAAATTATGAGCTGTAATGAAGAGAAAAATCAATCTATAGAAACAATGCCAGAAATAGCACTGATGATAGAATTAAGATGAAAACATTAAAATTGTCATTATAATTGCATTCTATATGGTCAAGAAGCTGCGGGAAAGGTTGGGCATGGTAAATAAGGCCATGGGAGATTTAGAAACGCACACATACAAACACAGACACCCTTAAATATAACTAGTACAGATAAAAACTATAACCTCTGAGATGAAAAATGAACTATTGGGATTAAGAGAACATTCAGTGTCGAAAAAAGGAAACACATAGAAAGGTTTGAAAAACAAAATGAATAGAGCCTAGTGAGCTGTAAGACAGCATTAGGCAGTGGAATGTACATGAAAGTGAGGTCATTAAAGGAGAGGAACTGGAGGATGGGGGAAGAGAAAATATTTGAAGAAATAAGGGCAATGTCTGCATTTGTCTTGGTATGGTATTCTCAGTGCCTAGTAAGGCACCTGGTAGATATTAGACATTTAATAAGCATTTCTTGAAAATATTTGTGGCATAACAATGAGTAAAGACAAGCATATGAATGCTATTGCAGGGTATAGGGACCATCAGGGACCAAGGAAGAACAGTTTGAAGATAGGGACGCTTAGAAGTGGCACTTCTTTATCAGACCTGGAGATGGGTTCAATTTGAAGGTGTATGGTTTGGAGAACTGGAGCAGATGAACAAGGATGTTCCACATAAGAACAACACAAATGAATACTTAGATGCAAGAATAAATATAGTTTTTTAATATATCACTTCAACTAGAAGGGTGGTTGCACTGGAGGAATAATGAGAAATGAAGTTAAATGGATAAGTTAAGGGTCAGAGTGCAAGCCTTTAGAAATAGGAAATGGTGGGGGAGAAATAACTCAAAGTTTCTGATCAGAAACTTTTGATAATGAAATAAGAGTTCAAGGGGGAAAGAGTATAATGATGGCATTCATAATGGCTTATAAAAAATACTATTCTTGAATGTTAAGAGTGGGTTGAGGACAATCAGGAAGTTGTTACAATGTTCCTACCATGAAGTGTTGAAAACTTATATGAAAGCATCTAACACAGTTATCAACAGAGAGTAGGGCTTGAATAAATGTCAGTGGAACGTATATACTGGGCGAATTAATATTCCATTTGAATTACGTACTAAAATTTTTCTTGGTTCACTAATTTTCAGAAGTGGCCCTAGGAATCTGTAATGCATTAAGCAAATTTGCTTCATATCTCATTTACATAAGATTTTGGATGATCTTTCTAAAACTGTTCTTCTGTGGTGCAATTGTTCCTTGTTCTCTTGCTTACCCTGGTGTTTCATGTTTTTTGTACTTTCCATCCTTACTCAAACAGATTGGCAAGGAAGGCTTATGCCTTGATTCTTAGTTAAAGCGATGCGGCCACAAAAAGAGACTGTACCCCATTACAGATTTGTCACAGAATCCCAGAGCTTAAGAGTGGAAAAGACCTCGGAGATAGGACCCATCATCGCACAGCTACGGAAACTGAGGCTGAGAGGGGTTAATTGAATATTCCAAACACTGAGCCTTAATTAATGGTCAAGCCGGGACAAGAATCCAGACTTCCACTTGGAGCCAAGGGTTCCAGGCGGCTGGGATAAGGCTTGAATCTGCGAGAGGGAACAAAAGTCGGGAAAGGCGTTTTTTCCACCTTCCGTTGTTGGGGTATTCGCTACCCTCGGGACCGCGGAAGGTGCAATGTAAGACCAACCTTGAGGTCCTCGAGCCCAGATAACCTCCTCCACTTCCTAAGCCACTGCTATTACTCTCGCGATACTGGCAAGCCGTCGCCCTGCCAGCTCCTGCTAGGCCCCGCCCCTCCACCGCAGCCCAATGCCGTCATTTCCTGTGGGTCTGCAGGCAAAGGGAGAAGATGGCGGCGCTGGGGGAACCTGTGCGGCTGGAGAGGGGTAAGTACGGCCAAGGCCGGGACGGAGGTGGGCGGACGGGGTGGAGGAGTGTTGTGTGGCCCGAGGGGAGGAGGGGCGACCCCGGCTCCGAGACCCGGACCCAGGTGTCCCTCGCGCCCAAGTCGCTGCTCCTGGCCCTGGGAGGGCGATTGCGGTCCCTTGACTGATACTCAGACCCCTGCTCTATTCACATGGACTGTGCCGGGGCACCGCACAGTTAAATACCACCTGTCCGCGTTCGTAGACACACGCGGCAGTCGCGCTCCCTAGGTGCGCACGGCAGACGCGGCGGCCTGAGACGTGTCAACCCCAGCAGCAAACGTCGCACGCCCAGTTCGGACAGACTACGCGCACTGGCCTTACTTAAGTACGCACAAATCCGGTGTCCCCGCCTTCCCCCGCACACATTGCAGACATCCCGGACACAGCGGATTCACCGCGGAGTCCTTATTTACGCACAAACTCCGTCATTTCTTTCACCACAACCTCACTTGTGTTTGTTTTGGGCTATTTCCTGGTTTTGGTGCTCCTCGCAGGTTCCCAGAAGGTGCTTTAAATACCATACTACTGGTTTGCTCTTCGGAGGAAGGTTACATAACTATTTGGAAGAGTGAGTGGTAGGTTGTAAAATACTTGAACGTGTAGTGTTAGTCCATCTTTACAAACCTTACAACTGTTAACTGGCTGGTTGCTTGCATTTCAGAGCAGACTGTCAAGGAAGAGTAAAATCTGTTCTGCTGAGTAATTAGGTACCGAAAAGCCAGTGAACATAGATGTCTGCGCTCCTGTCAGGGTCCTGTTACAGAGTTTCAGCATTTCACTCTTCCTTTCCCAAAACCTTATTTCAAGGCAATTTCAAGCATGCTTTTGACACACCAGTATTAGATGTCATTGCTAAGTCAAAAACAAACTGAATATTTTGCGTGCTGATGCCAAAATACAGGGTGGAGATTGTAAATATATTCCAAATATTAACTTTTGTGGTTACAGCCTGAATATTAAGTCACTTCTCCAAAAAGGAAACATATTTTTGGAATTATTGTATGTAGAGAAACCTCTTTCCTCATACCTTCACACAAATAAATGCTCACTTAACGTTATTTACTCCTTACGGTGTTCACTAATTGTAAGCAAGCCTCTTTATAAATGACATGGTATCCCTCCAGCCCACCAGACCGTTTAATTAAAGCATCATTTTGGATAGAGGAGTAGCTACTCTGGGAAGACTTACTAAGTTAGGCCTAAAACTGTGACATTTCCCTCCTGAGCACAATGGCGCTGTGCTTTGTATATGGGAACAAATCTGTTCCTTGTTAACAGGAGTAGGTGTTTTTCTTTGAAAGCCAGTGGTAGGATTCTAACATGTTGGCAGTCTTTTGTGTTTTTTAAGAGCAGCATAAAATGTGAAACTTCAACCTCTGGCATTTAGTTTTGGCTTTTTTGCTTTTCCAGAGCTCTTTACAGTTCCACAGTAGGATGTTCAGCAACTTAGTAGGATGAATTACTAGAGGTTCCCATTTAGCAGGATAACAAAGATTACATGACCTTTTTTTATTTAGAATTCTCTTTAACAAATTCTATTAACACTTCCAATAACCCTATAATATAAAATTAGTGCATATGATCAAGATCCTGAATGTCTTCTAAATCATCAAAACATTCAGTGGGATATGTTTGGACACATTATAGGTACACTTTAGGTTCAGTAAAGAGTTTTTTCATTTTGTTTCAATTTTTTGTTAATTGGAAATATTTATATGGCTTGTATATTGTAACTTTGTAAGTCAAAATAATCTATGAACCACCAGCCCCCATTCACCAGTCATTCTAGTGGTGGGATATCAGAATGGGGGAAGTCTGGGGGCGCCTGGGTGGCTCAGTCAGTTGAGCATCCAACTTCAGCTTATGTCATGACATAATCTCACAGTTGTGGGTTCAAGCCCCACATCAGGCTCTGTGCTGATAGCTAGCTCAGAGCCTGGAGCCTGCTTCAGATTCTGTGCCTCCCCCTCTCTCTGCCCCTCCCCTGTTCACGCTCTCTCTCTATCTCTCAAAAATAAACAGATGTAAAAAAAAAAAAAAAAAAGAATGGGGGGAATCTAATTCCATTGCATTTGATTAACATCAATTTAAGCTTTTATGACCTGAAATTGAAAAATCTACTTCTTTCTTCACTATATTTGTTGCTAGTTTTGCAGTTTTATACACAAAGAAGGCCATATTAATTCTATAAAGAAAAAGCTCCAGACTTGTGCTATAATATAAAGTTCAGAACTTCTTCTATTTAAAAGGAGGCAAAGAATAAGAAAATAATAGGTACTGTAGCCCCCTGGGGTACAAAAACAGTTAAGGGGGAAAAAAGGTCAAAATAGAAAAAGTTACCAACAGTGTTTTATTTAACATGACTCTAAATTATATCTTAATTCATAAAACACATTTCCCAGTGAGAATTTCCCAATATGCCTAATATATTTGTAAAAACGTATACCACACCATAAGATTTCTTAGGATTACTTGCTGCCAAGGTAACATATTTATGCTTGCTACATGCCAGACCTTTTTCCATGAATTTTTTGGTTTAGTTGTAAAGTAATTCTTATAAGGAAGGTACTGTTATTTCCATTTCACAGTGGAGAAACTTAGACATGGACATTAAGTAACATGCCCAAGATCACACAGCTAATACTGACACCAGATTGACAACATTTTTTATTTCTCTATTTTGTAAATGTGTGTATTTGATTGAGCTTGTCTTAATTAAAACAGTTTGTTTTTTAAAAGAAAAAGGGGGGGTGCCTGGGTGGCTCAGTCAGGTAAGCATCTGACTACAGCTCAGGTCATGATCTCAAAGTCCGTGGGTTCGAGCCCCGCGTTGGACTCTGTGCTGACAGCTCAGAGCCTGGAGCCTGCTTTGGTTCTGTGTCTCCCTCTCCCTCCCTACCCCTTCCCTGCTCACACTCTGTCTCTTTCTCAAAATAAAATAAAGACATAAAAGAATTTTTTTAATAAAATAAAAAAATAAAACTGTGTTATTGATCCTGAGTTGAAAACAGGCCACAGTTAATTTATCCCTTTATACCCTTGTTTTAACTGTGTCCCTGCCACTAACTGCATCTGTTACTGAACAGTTCATATCTACTTATAAATTGCGATTTTTTTTGGAAAATGAAAAAAGATTTCACCTGCACACAGTGTTTTGTACTCAAAGCTTTGATTACGAATCATGATGGATAAACTTTTTTGACTACTTTCAGATAGAACTCTCAGCTTTCTGAAGCAGTACAGTGTCCATGTGTCTATCACATTTGAACCCATCCTTTCCTGTGACATTTAGTATTTTATATTCAGTTTTCCTGTCTCTCAAAGATACTATTTTCCAGATCTTGCATGTTTGCAACATTAGTATTTGTTCCTAATCTACATAAAATTTAGCGTTCTCAGATTTTGCATTCCCTCCCTCATATCTGCATTCACATACCCTCCCCCCAACACACGCACACGCTTACACTCTTAGGCATTTTTTCCCCTTCATATTCTGCATCCTTCTGGTAAATCCTTGAGGATTGAATCCTGTTAACAAGGCATTTAGAGAATGTTCAGAGAAAATTATTTATCAGCGTGTGTGTGTTTAACTCTAGATATTTGCAGAGCAATTGAATTGTTGGAAAAACTGCAAAGGAGTGGAGAAGTCCCACCTCAGAAACTTCAGGCTTTACAAAGAGTCCTTCAAAGTGAATTCTGCAATGCTGTAAGAGAGGTGAGTAAATGGGATTAAAAACTTGAATTAATTAGGTAAGATAGTGCTTTGAAATTTGAGGTTAGAAGTTTTTAAGAAAACAAACTTTAGAAAAATATTAGAACTGGGGCGCCTGGGTGTCTCAGTTGGTTATACATCTGACTCTTGATTTCAGCTCAGGTCACGATCTCATGGTTTGTGAATTCAAGCCCCACATTGGACTCTGTGCTGACAGCATGGAGCCTATTTAAGATTCTCTCTCCCTCTCTCTCTCTGCTCCTCCCCTGCTCACAGTTACTCTCTCTCAAAATAAATAAATTTAAAAACCCTTCAATCTTATTAAAAAAAAAAGAAAAATATTAGAACCTATTTCTCTTTTGAAAAAAGGTATAATATTAAGTATATAAAAAGCATATATGTTAAGTATAATTAACATACAATGTTACATTAGTTTCAGGTGTACAGGATATTGATCCAACGATTCTTTTCATTATTCAGTGCTCACCACAATAAGTGTAGTCACCATCTGTCATCAAACATGCTGTTACAATACTAAGACGGTATTCCCTATGCTGTACTTTTCATGTCCATGACTTATTTTGTATTTATCTTTGTGGATTTTTAAACATTTTACTGGATGCCTGGTGGCTCAGTTGGTTAAGCATCTGACTTTGGTTTAGGTTATGATCTCACAGTTTATGAGTTTGAGCTCCACATTGGCTCTGTGCTGACAGTTTCGAGCCTGGAGCCTACTTCGAATCCTGTTTTCTCTCTTTCTCTGCCCCTCCCCCTGCTCACACTCCGTCACTTGCTTGCTTGCTCTCAAAAATAAATATTAAAGTTTTTAAATAATATTTTTCCAGGATGCATAACTTTGCCTAAAAGTTTAACACACTCCTTAACTTGACTTAGACCTCAAGGTTGATATATTATGAGATTTTAAATCATGATGATAACTTTGGGTTTTACAGGTATATGAACATGTCTATGAGACTGTGGACATCAGTAGCAGTCCTGAAGTGAGAGCTAATGCGACTGCAAAGGTAGTTTTTTTGGGTTTTTTTGCCCCCATTTACTGAAAGAGACTTCATTATAGATGACAGGTTTAGGGACACCTGGGTAGCTCAGTCATTTAAATGTCCGATTCTGTGTCTCCCTTTCTCTCTGCCCCTTCCTCACTCAGGTGCACTTGGGTGCACACTCTCTTTGTCTCAAAACTAAAATATAAAAACATAAGTATAAGTTTAAAATGTGTAATTATTAGGTATTTGATAAGCTAATTTTGAAAACATATAGTGTCTTTTGAGCCACACTAAACTTCTCAAGTACTAAGACATTTTTTAATTGGCTTTACAAGAGGTATTTTATCACACAGTTTAGATAATGCATTAAAAATACACTTACACACTAACAATAATACACCTCTTGGTGCTCCTGGGTGGTTCAGTTGGCTAAGCACCCAACTCTTGGTTTTGGCTCAGGTCATGATCTTATTTATAGTTTGTGAGTTCGAGCCCCACGTTAGGCTCTGACAGGAGCCTGCTTGGAATTCTCTCTCTTCCTCTCTTTCTGCCCCTCCTGTGTCTCTCTTTCTCTTTCTCTCTCTCACACACACAAAATAAATAAATTTTTAAAAAACCCATGTAATATTTATTTGTTATAAATGATATATATGTATCATTATGTAAATTTTCAAAAAACTCTGAGGTATATATTATCCTGGTTTTATTGGTAAGGAAATTTTCTCAAATCACACAAACAGTAAATGTTAGAACTGGGTACTTCCCTAGGTTGCTGTTTGCTTTTCTCCTTTACCTTAACTCTACAAACGTAGGGTAGTGTCACTAGTCGGTTGGCTCTTCAGAGCTGCATACCGCAAGTCTTACGTGCTTTTCTGTATGGTTGTTTCCTCCAGTTGTTGCCAGATTGACCTCCATGTCCATCATATTTTGTTAGGATAAACTAATACGAGCAGTAGGTGACTTATACTAGAGTTAGTCATTAGCAGATAATTTTGCCTTGGTAGTTACTGACCCATAAAAGGAAATACTGGATTCCCTGTTGAATATAAACATTTAAATATGTCAGTATAGTTTGGTAGAGTACAAAAAAGACATAGAAACTTGGCTTAAAATTCCTGAGTTATATGAAATTTGGCTTCCCAAATTTCTGAACCTTAGTTTTATTATCTGTAAAATGGGGCTTCTTTCAGAACTTGGAACCTTAATAGTATTCAGCAAATCTTGATTTCCTTCTTCTGCCCCTTTCCATTTTTGCTCATGCATCTTGATCTATCATGAAAAATGGTACCAGATTACTTGATTACCTGCTTTTAAAAGCAGAAAGAAACCAAAATTTTCAACTTTGTGTTAGAATTAGTGTAGGTTAGTCTAAATTTGAAAGTTTTAAGGAAGATGTGAGCATTCAGACGTCAAAAATGTGTACATCAGGGGCGCCTGTGTGGCTCAGTCAGTTGAGCATCTGGCTTCAGCTCCGGTCATGACCTCAGGGTTCATGGGATCAAGCCTGCGTTGAGCTCTGTGCTGACAGCTAGCTCAGAGCCTGGAGCCTGCTTCGGATTCTGTGTCTCCCTCTCTGACCCTCCCCTGCTCACACTGTCTCTCTCTGTCCCTCAAAAATAAATAAAAGACATAAAAAAAAAATTTTTTTTAATGTGTACGTCAGAAGTAGTTTTAAAAAAGAGACAAAAGAACTGAAGCAACAAAGATCATATTTTTAAATATGTGAAATTTTTTTCGAGGCTACTGTCGCTGCATTTGCTGCCAGCGAAGGACATTCTCACCCTCGAGTTGTTGAGCTCCCAAAAACAGAAGAAGGCCTTGGATTCAATATTATGGGAGGCAAAGAACAAAACTCTCCAATATATATATCTCGAATAATTCCCGGTGGAATTGCCGATAGACACGGGGGCCTCAAGCGAGGAGATCAGCTTCTCTCTGTTAATGGAGTGGTATGGATGAATTTTATTTCTGCTTGTAGTGATGCATTGTAACCACTTGGGGGTATATTTGAGTTACAGAAACAGAGGATGTGAGGGGAAACCAAAGAAGCTTTGTAGTTCAGAAATCCCTTAAGGGAATCCTGGGCAGTATTAGTACAGTTATACTTTTTAAAGCACTTTAAGTGTGTTTTGCTTCTTTTCCAATGTAAATTAGCAACGCTTAGTGTGATTTTTATGAAGTAATTAAGCTCCTTAGTAGTTAAGGCCTTACGTTAAATTAGAGAAGTCTGCCCTCATTTTCATACAGAATGCCCCTGCTTAATTTACTTTGGACCTAGTGAGGTAATAGGGCATATATATTGGTATTGGGAGTAATTATTTGGTAAAACCACAGTTGCTGGATTTAATCTGGCAAAGGATTTCACACTGACTAAAATGATAAAGCCAGGTTATTTCATAGGTTGATAGTGTTGTGATGATACAACATTAAAACTCTTTTTATTTTTATGTGTTTTAAACATTTTTGCATTTCGAGCTGGTTACAAACCCTGGATACTAACTGTGTGTGTGTCTACTTTCTTCCTAGAGCGTTGAAGGAGAACATCACGAAAAGGCTGTAGAACTGCTGAAAGCAGCTCAAGGGAAGGTCAAATTAGTTGTACGGTACACACCCAAGGTCCTCGAAGAGATGGAGTCGCGCTTTGAAAAAATGAGATCAGCAAAACGCAGGCAACAGACCTAATGCAATTAGAACTTTGTATTCCATTTTGCTTTTAGCTAGAAAAGTTTTCCTTGTGACCTACTGATGGCCGCAGTGCCAGCGATTGTAGAAAACAAACAGAAACTTCCCGTGAAATCCTCCTTGCCATTTTATAAACACCTATTTTAACATTGTGTATGGTTCCAGAGATGCATACACTTTTTTCTGACAAGAAAAAGTGAAAGGTGACGGGGGCAATTCTGTCCTGCTGTTTTTACAGGCCTTTTTCAAATGCAGATTTTGTCATAAAGTTGTTATAGATTTTTAAAACTGCTTTTTTAATATTAAAGTGTACTTTTACATTCTTAATCTTTTTTTAGAAAAAAAAATTTTCTTCATTTGGCTGCTTACTTAAAAAATAACAATTCTCCAGTTCTTTTTTTGCTTACTCTATTTTTTTTAACCTGTAAAATTTTCTTTACAGTTTTCCAAGAAACCAAACATAACAATAACAGTCTCAGCTGCAGCAGTTCATCACTCTCCGTGTTGACAGCACTGCTGCGTTTTGTACTTGGAACACATGCATAATATATATAATTAATGGTAAATCATAACTCAACAGAGTGGAAATTTTTTACTTTTATTTAAACATACTGTATAATGAATATTCATTTATACTGATTTGTAAAAGTTTTTAAACACTGAAACAATCATTGCTAAAATATATATTCTTTCATAATATTTGAGCAGTGAGGCAAGAGGATGTAATTTGATTGTTGGCATTACTGATGACATCTCTTTATGTTCAACAATATATCATGAGTTACCAATGCAAAAACAGGTTCAGGTTTCATTGTTTTTGCAAATTTTTTTCCATGCTTTTCATTTTTATTTAAATGTATTTCTATATTTTGGTTTTTCCATTCCTAGGGATGAGCCAGTTAGTTTGCATCGGGAAGTAGCGAAAGTAAAGATGAAAAAGTAATACCTTTAACCTCACTAGCCTCAAGAGTTACACCTTGTTTACTAGCTCACCTTAAGAGAGTTGATTTTAGATAGGAAGAAGATAGAAGGATATACTTAAGATATATAGAAATTATGAGGTGATATGTTCATAAGTATCTGCAGGCTCTTAGTCAAAATGAGTAGGAACTCATTCATATCGAAATAGTTGAACTTAAAGATGTGATCTTTGATTGAAATGATGGGAATTCTGCAAGAGACTTTCATTTGTCCACTGGATGTCACTCTTACTGAAAGGCAGCTACTAGGGTAAGACTATGACTAAGGTCTTTTTAAAGGGGGAAATTAAGAGTCGAGGTTCATTTTCAGTCACAACTTATAGGAACATTTGTATGATTTTTAAGAATTTTAAGTGACAGATGCTAAAAAGAAGATAATGGGTTGAAAGATATAAGGAATTTAGCCTAATTACTGACCCTGTGTAAAAAGTGGGCATTTTGTAACATTCCTTCAGGAAGAATAGAAATGTATACCTTTTCCTGCATGTTTGTGAGCACTGCGAGTCTTACAAGATTATTCCAGTTTTCAATGATTTTCAGAATAAAAGTCAATCAGCATTGTTATTTATCATTTAGGTATTGAACACTGGATTGCATGGTGGCATGTGTCTTTAGTCCATTACAAAATGTGCTTGTATTGATAGGATCATGTTGTTAAATTGTGTATTTTCAAAATTAATTGATGTTTTTAAAATGTTGAGACCAAAGTAGAGTAGAATTATGACTTTATTTTAATATAATTGTAAAATTATTAGAGGTATCTGTTGTAGAGCTTTACGTATTAAAGAGAGATGTCGGTGCATATGAAAACAGTAATATTATTGTGCTCGTATGCTTGCATTACAGGGTAAGTGAGCCCTGAAGAGCTCTTACTTTCAGTATGGCTGCAGCTGCAGTAGCCTGCAAGGGCGTGTCAACATTTCAGTATAAATTATAGCTTCCTGCTTCAGTATCTCTGCTGTTTCAGAACTTTAAGCCAAGTTCAATCTTCTTCGGTGTTGAAATTTAGTAAGTTGAGTAAGCTATTTTTTTTTTCTTCTGCAGTAATCCACAATCTGTTCTTTGTGTGGGTTGGCACTTATTTATAATTCTTAAAATAAGGATAGCTTAAAGGAGCCAAATACAGTAGTTTTGCTTGCTACTGTTGAGCATGAGTAGCAGTAGTTTGCTTTTGTTAATGCAGTTTTCAGAGTGTATCCCAGAATTTTGAATCTTGACATAGAGAACTACCGTCATTCGGTGGTGGCAAAGATGTACAGTAGTGGCCTAGTGTAGTGAGGAAATGAAGGGAGGTGTCATCTTATAAATAAATGTATGATTCATGAACATAACTAGGCACATAGTAAGTATATAATAGGTTTTTGATTTGTAAATTATAAACTACTCCATTTCCATTTATTTCAGAATGGATCGATTCAGTGATTCCTGACCTTAGCTGCACGTTAGAACTCCTGAGAGCTTTAAACACTATTAGTACATGAGTCCCATTCTGTATCGAGTAAGATGAGGACCTCTGAGGGAGGGGACGGGTACCTTTTTTCTTTTTTTTTTTTTTAAGCTTTCCAGTTGGTTCTAAAGGACATCTAGGGTAGAGAACAACTTGTTTCCCCCTGTATAAAATGCTCTGATCACACTGCTGTCATGAACTTAAATTCTAATGGGAAAGACAAAATGAAGTGCATAGTATCAGAATAGAAAGATTCAATTTACAGCTACTGACCGTTAAGTAGTTGCAAATACAATAATTGGTTATCTTTTTTAGTAATTTCTTTAGAAATAAAAGGTACTTGGCATTCATTATTTGGGAAATAATGAATTTTATTTCCTTTTATCTTTTGTTTTTTAACCTGCCAGTAGTTTAAATGCAAGATTTTAATGTTTGTCCTCTTTCTGCCCCCTTTGCCTTTAAAACTTACAATAAATGTGTATTACTTGAGAAAGCATGTTTAAAAACTGCAGATGAGAAATACTGTCATTGGTTATTATGTGCTGTTTTAATATCACCACTTTATCCATTAGTATACTGGATTATAATGACCGAGTTCTTTGGGGGTCAAGAATTCAGATGTGTTTTTTAAAAATCATTGTCTTCCTCTACTAAGTTTTTTAGTTATTTTGTTCAAGTACTTAAGTAGTTTGGCTCAAGTACTTTGTTTACAATTAAAATGGATATTATAGCATTTAGTAGGAGAAATGGCTGTGGCTTATCTGAAAAGAATGTCAGCATGACTTGGTGTAGATTTAAAAGAATACATGTTGTGAATATTTTATAATGTGGAATGATCACTGATCTATCAAGGACTCTGGTAATTGTATTTCCTGAATAAATGTACGTTTATGACTTTTCTAACTTACATTTTGTTGTCTCTCCTAACAATCTAGTTTTACATTTTTTATTGCCCAAAGTTTCACTAATCGTGTTTCTTCAACAGTTGTTGCAGTTCTGTAATGGTTAAATAGTGGGAAAAAACCAAATTGCTTGTTCATTAATTTTCAAGAACTTCCAGACTAATTTGTATCTGGACATAGTTTTTAAAAATATTAGCAAACAGTATGCTTCTATTCCTTAGTGTAAGGCAACAAAAAATACCCAAAATGGATTTAACAGTTTTTCAGTAGATGACTTCATTTATTACCAACTTAATTCTGATTCTAAGATTTATTTGAAATAAACTTGTATTATATTCTTGTTATTTGGACTTGAAAAAAAATTGCTATTACCATCTACACAATAAATGTCTTTCTGAAAGCTCTGTATAAAATAACTTTTAAATAAGGTAAAAGCACAGTCCTGTGGTGGTTACTGGAGTGAAACTTTGAACTCCTATATTTTGCTTTGTCTTTCATAAAACAGAACTATAGAAAAAAATTCTCTTGTGTTATTTTGAGAGAGGCAGTTTGGCGTGTGATTGACAGCACGGCATCCGCAGGCCCACGACCCTCGTATGAGTCCTTGATCCACCATTACTGTGTAATCTCACATCAGTTACTTCCCTCCTCTGTCATGTGTAAGAAGACTGTCTGTAATTGTTAGGTCATTATCCTCAAAACCCTTAGCACGGTGCCTGGCATTGTAAGTGCTGTTTGTGTTTGCTATTATTTCAATGTAAAAGCTTCAGGGACCTGAAGGAAGACATGTCTGTTTCTTAGGAAACAGATACATTATGCTTGAAAACTTGAGAAGGAATAAGACTCATAAGGAATGTTCAGACTTCCGTCCACTGTATCAGAGAAACTAATGGAATTCTAAAATTTGTGGTGTTTTGGGGTGGAGGGTTGAGGCCACATTGAGAATGAAGATCATACTAAGTTCAAGTAAGGGATTTGTTCAATCAGAAAAGCAATTTGTAGGAAGGATAGGAGCTAGCTCTCGAGACCATGGGTTGCTGGAATGGGCATCAGACAAATACAAGACATAATTTGGAATCATGAATTTTTTAAATACATGAATGTGTACCAAGTCACAAGGAATACAGCAAAAAGCATTTATTGTTAGCACTCGGTTTCTTCAAAATATTTGTAAGCTGGAATACCCATTCTCTAAATCTTTACATTTTGGTTTGTTACATTCACCATCATTAACTATTCTGATTTCAGTTAATGAAGTGGTGATCCAGTTTTTTGTACATTTATTTATTTGGTGGCAGGTAACCTCTGTGTACAGGAATTCTTAAGACAAACTTTATATAGTAAGCAAAAGGTAAACTGAAACAACGCATTTGTAAATTTTATTCCTTCAATTTTAATTTTTTAAACAGGGCAGTGCTTTATATCAATATAAGGTATGTGTGAGGGCTCTCCTAAGTCTCATTAACTACAGAAGTATATTTTGGACAGTCCAGATTTGGTCCTTTAAGAACTGTGTGTGTGGGTGTGTGTTTAATGTTTTCTCTAGGGAAAGAAGTATGGACGAATTCTAATTTGTTAAGAGTCTCCAGATTGTAACCAACATGATAAAAAGAAAATTTAGCTATTGGCTGCTGATAAGCTCCCCTTATTTGGCCCTTATTTGGCAGTTAGGGAAAGTAACTCTAATCAGAGTGTAACAAAAACCCAAACTTTAATTTTGTTTTTTATTTGGCAAAAAAATGCAATCTGAAAGCATAGGTAGAAATCTTTTTTAAAATTTATTTTTGAGAGCCAGGGAGAGCAGGGGAGGGTCAGAGAGAGGGGGAGACACAGAATCTGAAACAGGCTCCAGGCTCTGAGCTGTCAGCCCAGAGCCTGACGCGGGACTCGAACCCACGAACCGTGAGATCATGACCTGAGCCGAAGCTAGACACTTAACCGACCAAGCCACCCAGGCGCCCCAGAAATTTTTATTTCTGGTATTTCTTATTTGACCTAGATTCGGGCCCAGAGTTTAGATGTTATCCAGCTTTAACATTGGATTTTAAGGTGTTATAGAATGAATTGTGTGCCTCCCAAAAAAAGACACCTTGGAGTCCTAACCCCAGTGCCTCAGAATGTGACCTTATTTGGAGACGGAATCTTTACAGAGGTAATCCAGTTATTAAAGTGAAGTCATTGGGGGGGAGCTTAATCCAACATGGCTAGTGTTCTTAAAAAAGGGAAATTTGAGACACCATGGGAAGGTGAATGGGGTGAGGCTTCTACAATCCAAAGAACACCCCAAACGCCAGCAAACCACCAGAGGCAAGGAGAAAGGCGTCAGCAGATTCTCCCTCACAGTCCTTAGGAGGAAAGGAACCTGTGGACATGTTGATCTTGGACTTCAGTCTCCAGAACGGTGAGAATAAATTTCTCTTATTTAAGCCACATAGTTTGTGGTACTTTGTTACAGCAGCCTTAGAAAACAAATACACAAGAGAATCCTTGTTTTGGTGGCATCGCCACCAAAAGTAGGTACAGAAGCAAAATTAAATGTGACTTCTCCCATGTTCAATAAAAAGGTGTCAGAAGTGGTTTTGGCTAAAAGAGAATGAGGTTCCTCATTCTTTGAGGGCAAGAGGGGAATGCTGGGTTCTTTGCTTTCTGTATTTGAAACACTCCCTTAGACTCCTGTGCAGCTCTGTTATCGAGCTTATACCTCCAAATGGCCATCTGGGCTTGTTGGCCCCTCAGAACTGCACTCTTTCCTTAGTTTGACGCTGCATCTTTCTCAATTCAAGGACTTTGTAGGTGTTGGCAGCGGCAAGAGAAGATTCAGCATTGAGGAGAGACTTTGTGCACCAGCCCTTGCTCCAAGTGGAATGTGAAGAGAATTTGCCCTTGGCCAGCGGTATTTCACCCTGTAAAGATTTGGGCTGGCTTCCTTAGTGCCCATGTGACTGGTATAAAGCGTGCATTCAGCCAGAACCCATTGTGTTGCTCCCTCCTGAAAACTCTTCATTGTGCTTGGGACAGACTCTAAAAATCCTGCCATTATTGAGAAGGTTCTGCATAATCCATTCCCTACTTCCTCTCAAGCCCCACTTGCTCTACCCCACGCCAAATGCCCTTGCTGGCAGCTTCTCCCCCTGGCTCTCCCGCTCGCTGCTGCTCCTCTTCCAGTTGTAAAATGAAGCCACCACCCCTGTTGAGGCTTCCGTTCACTCCATCTAAAGATCAGTTCCTGATCCTCTGTTAATATAGCGACACCTTGCTCATATTACGTGCTTAATTTTGTTTTGCCCATTAGAATTTAAGTCCCGTGACAGCAAGAAGGATCACAACTGTGTCATCTACATTTGTACCCTTGTCACCTTGGCACAGTGCCTGAAACAGTATGGTGATTTGTTCTACCTTGTTGAAACAGCTTACATTCCACAATTCCACAGTTGGATCAAGAACTTACATTGGAACCATATAAAAACAACGATTTGCTGGCTGATCTTGATATTAAAACAAATAGTCCAGGAAGGACCAAGATACTAAAGGGATAATATCTTCATCAATCTTTTATTACCTCCCTCTATTTAACATGCTGGGTTCCATTCGTGGAGGACAACAGTTTACTCTTCTGTTTCCACTCTTCACGTGTCTCCAAACATAAGCAGCCTTTACACTTGCTGCTCCCTCTGCCTGGAATCTCCTTTCCCCCTGCTGATCTGTGCTTGTCTATTTTGTCAGCTCACTCTCTTCCCAACATCAAAAATGTCTTGAGAACAGGCAGGACTTTGTTTTGTTCACTACCGTATATCCAGAGCTGAGAACAGTGTTAGAACATAGCAGACAATGTTTGTTGAGAGAACAAAATGGAAGAATGCTATTTTAGCAAATGAGGACAGGAAAGGTCTCTGAGGAGATGACATTTGAAGAGAAGGCTAAATGGTGTGAATGGAAAGCCACCCCTGTGACTATCTGGGGAGGTGGATTTTGACAGGGCCCAATAAATGTTTCTAAATATGGCAGGAAGTAAAACAAATGAGTTGGCAATTAGGGACCAAATGTCCCCTTTATTATTTTTTCATACTACAAATGTTATTGGATGTCTATCATGTGCCAATCATGTTCTAGGATATAGCAGAGAACAAAATGAAGCCCCTGTTTCTGGAGCTTACTTTCTATTAAAATCCAGACAGGTGCACACACCTTAGGCTTGAGAAATAAGTATGGTTCCCCAAGTTGGCCAGACTGACCCACCTAGGCTGGACCACGACTCAGTTCTCAACTTTCCATCCTGCAGGGGCACAGCTTGGTCACTCCCTAAGTGGATATGGGCAGAGCCAAGACAAAAATACTGCTTCTTCTCAGATGACAAACTGGATCCTTACTCCATCTCCCATAGAGTAGGTACTCCTGTAGGTAGAAGCAGAAAAAGTTGCCACCGAGACTTAGGACCCAGAAAGTGTGGTGTCCCCATAGCAAGATACAATCATGAACATACAAATAATTTAAACAAATTTTAAACATTTATTCATTTTTGAGAGACAGATAGAGTGTGTGAGTCAGGGAACCCAGAATCTGAAGCAGGCTCCAGGCTCTGAGCTGTTAGCATAGAGCCCAACGCGGGGCTCAAACTCGCCAACCGCGGGATCATGACCTGAGCTCAAGTCAGACGCTCAACCAACTGAGCCACTCAGGCTTCCTGAACATATAAATAATTTTATGAGAAGAATGGTTGGAAACAAAATTTTAAGCCATCATTTAAACCGTTTTTAAAATTTGCAGATATTGGAAAAATTGGAATTTTATATAAATATTTTTATTTTAAAGCTTATTAAGGAGGGAAGGGGTCAACAATAGCACACACACTTTTCCCACATCCCTCTTTCTGTAAATATATAGAACTCACAGGTTTATTATTGTATATGGATAATCTTTTTCTCCTACCTTCTTATATTTTACCACAAGATGGCACCAAAGTGCTGCTGTTTCTATTTTAGAAATTTCTAGCAGTATTGGCTAACTAAAGATCAGGCCAAAGACTTAATGTATCCGATGTGGCTCTTGGGTCGGGGAGCAGGTGGAAGTACTAGCAGACCAGCACCCCTAGAGAGAGAGCATGGAGGCTCCACGCCCTTTCTCCATATGGTGCCCTGTGCATGTCTTCTGTCTGGCTCTTCCTGAGGTCTGTACCCTTGCCTGGCCTAAACACTCCCCGTGCTGTGGTCTTCTGCCTCCACACCACCCCGATGTTTTTCCCTGTGACCCTGTGCGCCATGCCAGAACTACGTCTCTGGAACCCAACTGCTGCCGTAGCCATGTGACTGCCTGAGGATGAAGCCAATACTAAAAAGAGCACAGAGAAGAAATGGAAAGAACCTCAGGTTCCTGATGACATCACTGAGTGGCTGAATCAACCTGCCCGGAGGCCTGACCTCTCTGCAGACTTTCTGTAGTGAGATAATAACCCCTTTTATTGTTTGGGGGGAAAATGTACCCAATCTTTTCTTTTAAATTTAAAATTAATATTTAAATGTGTCCTATAAAATCAAAAGCTTTGTAAATGTAGAAACTCTTTCAAACATACCCTAAAAGAAAACAAAACAAACCTATACAAACTACCAAATTACACGAATATCTACCTACCATTCAGTATATAGGTTGTCAGGAATTGTGTAGAGGGAGGATTCATTTAGTATTATTTCAGGGCCTCTATGAAGTAGGAACAACTGTAGTTGACTGGAAATTATCTTTGGCTTTCTGCCTCTTAGTTATCTTCACCCGAGCCCAAACAGGATGTTTGATCAAGAGAAAAGTCTTTTCATGGAGGACATGGCACGTTCCTTAAGTAAACCAACGACCATCTGAGGCATTGAGATTATCTTGCTTTGTTTGATACTAAATTTGTGAAAAAAACTTCTCTTTTATATAAAAATTAAAAACACAAATTAAACCGGTTATAGAGTGGAAAGAGGAATTGACCTAGATATTGGCTCTAGATCTCGCACTCACTAGGTATGGGTAATTTAGCTGTTCTCTGTGGGTCTGATTTCTCACTGTTAAATGAGGGGATTTAACATATGCTCTCCAAATTTCTTTCTATTTCTCAGTATTTTATTTTATTTTATTTTTTAATGTTTTATTTATTTTTGATACAGAGGGAGACAGAGCATGAGAGGGGGCGGGTCAGAGAGAGAAGGAGACACAGACATGGAAGCAGGCTCCAGGCTCTGAGCTAGCTGTCAGCACAGAGCCTGACATGGGGCTCGAACCCATGAACGTGAGAGCTGACCCAAGCCAAAGTCGGAGGCCCAACCGACTAAGCCACCCAGGCGCCCCTATTTCTGAGTATTTTAAAGTATCAAGGGGCGCCTAGGTGCTCAGTAGGTTAAGTGGCCGACTTTGGCTCAGGTCATCATCTCACGGTTCAGGAGTTGAAGCTCCGCATTGGGCTCTGTGCTGATGGCTCGGAGCCTGGAGCCTGCTTCAGATTCTGTGTCTCCTCTCTCTGCCTTCCTCTGCCTTCCTCTGCTCACGCTCTGTCTCTCTGTCTCCAAAAACAAACATTAAAAAAATAAATAAGTATCAAGAAGAGTTTGGTCCCCAGTCGATGGAACTTTCTAACGGCCCAAACTGCTCAAAGATGGACTGTGCTACCAGTGAGGATGTAAATATACTAACCCTTGATATATCCAAGAGTGACAGACATGTGTTGCACATTCTTCAGCCTCAGACACGTGACTACCTTCAAGTCCTTTCTAATCCTAAATCTTCTAAATTCCATAAATTAAGTTGGATTGGAAATTGCTTAAAGGGGGTGTCATACCTTCTTTTGTGAAACATACCTCTGATTGTAGTGCAGCTAACGACTGACTGTCCTCCTGGAAAATTCTTCACCACATTTTCCCCAGGCTGGGACCACTGAGCACAACAGCAAAATCACGAAGGCAGGTATGCTTAGGAGATACGGGACTCTTCTAATGGTGATTTTCTCTTGGGGGTTCCCCATCGGTCTTGCCAAACCTTGATAGAACTGTACTTTAGTCTAAGACTCACCCAACCCCTTGTCCTTCCTTCTGTCCTGACCTGGAGTCAAACCTGCATCTCAGTTTCATGGCTCTAAATGTCTCCCTCTGGCCCCTCCCGATTTTCCCTCAGAAACATTTCCCCTAATCTCTTGCGTGAGCAATCCTGTTATCAGTGTTTGCTTCTCAAAGGATCCAATCTTGCACAATCCTCTAGGAGAGAGTCATAAATTTGGGTGGAGACTACATCAGAATTAGGAACTTTTTAAATATTGAGAATCCAGGGCCTTATCCCAGATCTATGATAGCAGAATCAGTAGAAGTAGAATTTTTAATTTTAAAATCTTCCCCAAGGGATTTACCTGAAGACTGGCCTGCATTAATTTATATTTTTTGTTCCTTATCAGGGTAGATTCTGAGGAGGAGGTACATGGTAAAAATTTCTTGGAAAACATGCAGAAAATGTTGAAAAGCTTGACAAGTTTGTGTTATTTTGGTTTAAAAGGAACTAGCAAAGTTCCTATGTTTGTCACCTCCAGGTCTTCCATTTTTTCTTTCATATTGAACAATTTTTAAACTTTCCTCATTGTGTTCTACAAACTGAATTCATATATTTCAATGCTAACATGAGACCAAAAAAAAAAAGTTTAATAAATAGTACTAGATTTTGCCAACCAGACTCCAAGAAGAGCATTTTCGACACCGTCCTAATGTTCAACACTGTTAATCTAGTCTCCATGGTTCTCTTTGCTCCTTTCTCAGGTAATCCTGAAAATTACTGATGGTCGTAGTACGCCTGTGGTTTTAAAGCATTGCCTCTGATTTTCTTTTCCAAAAAAGATTTTAAAAACATTTTAAAAAGCCCTAGAATTGTTAAAGTTTTCATTGTGATTGTCCCTTCTTATCTTGAAAAGAGTCATCAGTAGACAAAAAGAAAAGTTTTGAAATTACCTAGGAGGTGTTTAATGGTGTCTTTCTTGACACACAGTATTAGGTGTCCAGGTCAGGAAAAAAAGAAGCTACAGAATATGGTATCTTCTCTTCCTGCCTACACACAGCTTCTCCTTGAGTCTGAATTCTCTTATGGCTGTTTTCTCTAGATTTTTTTAAAGCTTATTTATTTATTTTGAGAGAAAGAGAAAGCATGAGTTGGGGAGGGGCAGAAGAGGGGAGAGAGAGAGAGAGAGAGAGAGGGAGAGAGAGAGAGAGAGAGAGAGAGAGAGAGAGAGAGAGAGAGAATCCCAAGCAGGCTCTGCACTGTGAGTGCAGAACCTGATGTGAGGCTTGAACTCAAGAGATCATGACTGCAGCCAAAGTCAGATGCTTAACCAGCTGAGCCAGCAGGTGCTCCTTTTCCTAGATTTCTTTCCAAATATGCTCATGCAGACAATGAAGAGCTTTCCAGGCAATGTCAGTGGCCACAGCAGAGTTACCCCCAAGTTCTGGTCTTCTGTAAGCATGTTTTGTGAGATGCAGACATTCTGCATGAAGTTCTTTGAAATATTGTTTCATGCTATAGTCTTCTTAAAATATTCAAAGTTTTATCTGGAATTCTGAGAGAGTAAAAAGGAACCCAGTTTATGACTGAACTTCATGTTAATTCCTTGGTCCAAACAAACTCTCAGTGTGACTAGGTGATAATCCTTCTGGATTTCTATTCTGATTCTTTTTACCTTAACCATCTGTCTATTACAGTATTTGGCTTCTGTCATGGTATTTACCTTTGCGTAGTTCTGTTCTCCTGTGGTAGTTTATGTGCTCAGGCCTTGGGATCCCCATGTGGTTCTGTCATCCAGAAATTGTTCCCTTGAGTGTCATTCTGCTCTTGGGTTAGATTTGAAAGGGAAAGGTCAGGATAAGAAAATCAGATTTAGAAAGGATTGGTGTGAATAGGAAAACATTTCTGATGTTTATCGAAATGTTTTGAAATTTGGGGTCAATATGGGTCTTCAGAACTACCAGAAAGGACCTCTGACCCCAGGATATGCAACCAGGTCAGGAAACTAAGAACTCTTTGGTGATGTCTTGAAAAGTAGTGACTTCCAGAATGGCCGTCAGTCAGTCACACCGGAAGCCTTACTGCCGGTCCTCACATCCCAATATCTATCAGTTCTGCACATGTGGTAGGAGAAGAAAGGGGGTCTAGATGTCCAAATTTGGCCACAGGTGCAGCTTAAAAGGATACTTTTAATTTGTCAACAATTTTACATTGCTAGTTTTGTGCTTCGAAATGATTATTATTTTAAATTATCCCTAAAAACTAGGTTCTGTGTACAAGAGAACAACTCTAGGGACATTGAAACACAGAAGAAAAGGACAAGTGGGTGAAAGCACCTATTTGAGACCAAGGTAGAAAGACTGTAAGCCTCTTGAGCCAGTGCCGGGGCTCCTCCATCCTAAAGCCTCAGAGGCGAATGTGGAAAAATCATAGCATAGAAACAATAGCATTTATCTTGAGGATTCAAAGTGGATACATACCAGATATCTGATGGGTGTGATATGCTTTCTTTATCCCCTGAATTGCACACGTTTTGAAATGTTCATGTATGTATATGTATATAAAGATACCCATTTATATGTATGTGTGTATATAAATACATATATATTTTTAAAACACATATTCACTTTCTAACTTTTGCTTTTATAAAGTCGATTGCCATTTTTTATCGGTCATGTGATTCCCTCAAAATATTTGATTGCCACAAAAATATTTGGGGGGCCTTTTAGAATGAAAGTTAGATAAACTCTAAATGCCCAGGACTCTTCTTGACATTCATTCTAGAAAGAGGGTCATTTTTTGGCTTGTAATTGGTTCTTTTTAGCTCATTCTGCAATATAATCATCCGCATGAACTCACACCAGAGACTAGAAATTATAAAGTGCTTGATCTCAACTTGGAAGAAAAGATGGTCACCTTTGAGGTCGTGTCCCTGTGAATTTTACATAATACTACAAATGTGTTTTCAAAAATAATCAGATCTCAATAAGGGATTAGCACTTATAAAACAGAGCTGGTAAACTATGGCCCATGGGCCAGAACTGGTCCAACATCTCTTTTTGCCCAAAAAGTTTTATTGGAACCCAGCTATGTCTATTTGTTTATGTATTATTTATGGTGGCTTTTATGCTACAATGACAGAGCTGAATAGTTCTGACAGAGACCATATGGCTGACAAAGCCCAAAGTATTTACTGTCTGTCCCTAAACAATAAAAGCAAATATGAACGACCCAATAGAAAACAAACACGCAAAGGAAATGAATAGGCAATGTACCGAAGAACACACTGGAATGTCCAATAAATGCATGAAAAGATGCAGCTGTAATCAAGGGAATTCAAATTTAAACTCCACTGAGATTGCATTTCATATGCATCAGATCTGCAAATATTTAAATCTTACAATATCAGGTGTTGGTAGGCTATAGAGTAATGGGAATTTGTGTTCGCTGCCAGAAGCACAAGTAAGTACAATCACGTTTGAAAGCAATTTGACAACATCCAATAATGGTGAGTGCATATATTCCACTCCTAGACACACACACACACACACACACACACACACACACACACACACACACACACATAAAGGAAATACGCCTTGGAGAAACTTCTGCGGGTCTGAACAAAGGATACAAGAATATTCATGGTAGCATTGTTAGAAAAAATAGAAATAAGCGTAATATTAACAATAGCAAGGATATATACTGGGCACATTTTTTCAATGGAACAGGATATGTAGAGTAATAAAAATGAACTCATAATAACCTTGTATTTCATAAAGATCACAGGCTGCGTGAAAAAGGGCAAGTTGCACAGGAGTATAGAATGATATTATTTATATTTGCAAAACAATGCTACATGTTACTTGGGGACACATAAGAATAGCATGAAAATGCTGAAAATATGCATGAGAATTAATTACAAAGTTTAGGAAAGTAGCTGACTTCCCAGGTGGAAAAAGATTGGAGAAAGATACAAAGGGAGCTTTGAAGACATTTGTAACATTCTGTTTCTTTTTTTCTTTATAATTTATTTTAATTTAGTTTTTTTTTGAGAGAGAGCATGCTCAAGCAGGGAAGGGGCAGAGAGAGAGGAGGAAAGAGGACTGAGATGGGCCTTGTGCTGACAGCAGACAACCTGATGTGGGGCTTGAACTCACAAAGAAGAAATGACCGGAGCCAAAGTCAGATGTTTAATTAACCAACTGAACCACCCAGGCGGCCCATGTAACATTTTGTTTCTTAAGCTGATTGCTGTGAACTCCAATTTTTGTTCTTTCTGTAAGTCAGAAGTAATTCATAAATGACATTGTGTATGTTTGAGGACTTTCAATCATTATAACAGTATGGGAGAGCCCCCACAACCTCCCCGTTTTTATTTCTGCAATGGAGTATTTTGGCCCAGCAGGCAGAGCCTCTGCATACATTTGTACAGTCTCCACATTTGGGCAAAAAAAAAAAAAAATCAGTATAAAATATAATTCTCATTTTAAGGCAGCATAAAAAAGTGAAATATTGGCAAGAGAAATTCTGTCTTTTCGTGTTGTTATAAAAGAGCGGTCTTAAAAGAATCAATTAAAGAAACCAAATGTATAATTTTGCCTCACTTCACTTGCTCATGAGAGCTGCTAGAAAGTAATGGAAATGATTTAGAAAATGGGCACCAATGGAGGGAAGGCTCCAAGGGTATCAGACTAGGAGACAGGAGTCCAGGTTGTTCTGTGATGATCTTAGGCAGAGCACCATACCCTAGAGCTTCAGATTTTTTATCTATAAAACCAGAGGGTTGTCCATCTGTCTTTATGTTCTCTTTCAGACCCACAATTAGAGGAAATACATCATTCCTAAAATCTCGAAGTCAAGGCATATTTGTATTTATTGATTCTCTAGCACATAAATAAACTTATTATATATTAGTCGTGTGTCCAACTGGACATTATTTTTTAAAGATAAACTCAAATGCAAAGATAATGGCAAGGTTTCCTTTTAAACTTCTTAGGTCTGTATCAATTTATTTCCATTTTCCTTAATTTTACTTAAGTGGCATGAATGGTAAACTTTATGACAGTGGCATTTTAAACCTTGTCTTCCTTAAAGGCATTCATGAAAAATGTCTCTAATATAGAGTAAAATAACCTGAAGGCATAGTAGAAAGTAAGACCTGAGGTGCCCATAAAGCAAACTTCAGTGCAAATCATGATTCTATGGGGTCTATTAAGCCACAAACGTCCACAAGAGGAAGGAATGCTGATAATTACGACACCAAAGTTGCTGCTGGCTTCTTAGTGGGAGTCATCCAGCACTCCATTGTTTTCTTGTCTGGAGAAATTGTCCCGCATTCATAAACATCACGTCTTTTGCCCCTTACAAGATTCCTGGGCTTTAGGATTTTACAGTACATGAGAGAACAGTCTGAATGGAGATCACCAAAACTTTTTAACGTCGCTGGTTAATTGCTCAGCTGTGGCCACCTATATTACTATGCTGTGTGTGTCAACATAGGTATAAAGATCTCAGGTGAAGTGAAAGAGAGGCTTGCCGGGGTACACTGCTTTAATTCAGTACATAGCTAACAGCTAAATATGTCAGATTAAAGGAGGCTTGCACCCTGCTCTTCAAAATCTTTTTTCCATTTCCACAGCTCCCAAAGTCCTCACCCTTAGAAATACTGGAGAGTCATTTGAAACTTAACTGAATGCTGGGAGGCAAGTTCTACTTTTCAGGTCATCCAGTTTAGGAGATCAGTTTCCGCAGAGGGAAGAAGACGGGCGGGGGAGGGGATAAACAGACTCTACATATTCAGATCCTTCTACCTTCCATCCATAACCTGCCACACACATCTAGCCAAATCAGGGATTTTTGCCTTGAACCACCAACCACCACCACCACCACCACCTTGTCACTCACCCCCGATAAACACGCCCCTCTGGTCCTACTCTTGTCCAGTGGCGGCTCCCCTTCTTGCATAGTAATGAGCTCGAGACCTCCGCGGGCCAATGGCGCTCCGGGAGAAGGGTTAGTTTTGCATGTACCTAAGTGATTTGCATAACCCAGCGGCTGGGGGCTTGGGAATCCGAGCGTGCAACCCTAGAAGGGAAAAGGACGCGAGGAGACTGAGCCGCGGCGGCGAGAGAGCGAGCAGGAGCCTGGGTGTTTGTACGAGAGCCGGGCGGGGGCTGGGGCGAGGGGCCGGCATGGCTGAGGGCTGCGCTCCGCAACCTTGAAGAGCGGCTGCGGCAGGAGGCCGGGGACGGGGAGGCGGGTACGATGGCAGAGCGCGGCCCCCGCAGCTGCGCACGGCCGGGCGGGCTGGCCTGAGCCGCCGGACGAGCGGGGCTGCCTCTGCGCTTCCATGGAGCAGCGGGAAGGGCGAAACTCCGGAGCGCCGCGTCTCTGCGCTGCTGCCGCAGACTGTTGAAGGGGCCGAGCCCGCGCGACC
>NC_043710.1:32248903-32349242 GCF_006229205.1 Suricata suricatta
GGAGGCGGCCGCAGCAATGCCGGGCCCGCTGGGGCTACTCTGCTTCCTCGCCCTGGGGCTGCGCGGCTCGGCCGAGCCCAGCGGCGCGGCGCCGCCTCTCTGCGCGGCGCCCTGCAGCTGCGACGGCGACCGTCGGGTGGACTGCTCCGGGAAGGGGCTGACGGCCGTGCCCGAGGGGCTCAGCGCCTTCACCCAAGCGCTGTGAGTGCCGGGGTGAGGGTGCTGGGGAGGGGGCAGAAGGGGTCCGGGGGGGGGGTCGCAGAGCCGGTGGTCAATCCCACCCCACCCACAAGTGTCCGGAGGACTGGGGCGCGGATCACCTGTGTGTGGGGTACTCGGCACCCAGTCCTGCACGGCAGGTTTTACAGACTGTGCCAGCCCGGGTCCGAGCCTCGGGTAGCTCTTTTTCCCAGATTTTTGGGGCACAGTCACCCCCCCTCCCCGGCCCTAGCCTCCCAAGTGCATCTGGGGCCAAGCAGGAGGGAGGAATCTGGAAATGCTTGCCCCTGGCAGCCTTTTCAGGAGACCTTCCCTTCTCACGCGGGGCCCCGCTCAGCTGGCGAGAGCTTCTCAATGGGCAGGCTGAGGGCGCCTAGAACTTGGCCTGAGTCTGCAGACCTAGGGCACGCTTCGTAGGGAAACACCTGGAGCCTTCAGGGCTCCAGCATGTGGGGAGAACACCTGTGCCACAGTCAGGGCGAATCCCTTTCCACTTTGCCCTCATCCAGATAGAGCGACTTGGCACCTCGGTCTAGTTCCACTCTGGACTCACCGACTAACGCCCAGAGTTCTGGAGCGTGCGGGGGAATCGGGTAAAAACAAGACAGAAGGAGGGAGGAAACTACAGGTTTCTTTTGGTGAAAATACTCTTCTTACCCAACTAGACCTTTTAAAGGAGGAACACTGACCTGAACTACAGACTGTTGGAAAAAAATCAAAGTTCCAGAGCATAGTCTCTGCCTAACCAGAATGGAAGGCAGCAGTTTTCTCCTGTACCTTAATCAGCACAACTTTTCTTTTGAGCTGCCTGGTGCTGGGAAAACCACTCAGATGGTTCTGACTTCTAAAATCCCCCTCCTCCAAGGGGGAACTGAGGCCTTATACGTTGCCTTCAGAAAAGCAGAGGAATCTGAAATAGGTGTTGTAGGTGATATTGGCAAAGGCCCACCAATAGAGAAAGAATAGGGTGATTGAATGCAGGGCTTGGTGTACCCGCTTGCTCTAGCGTTGTGTGGCCAGAGTGATTCAATGGAGTGCCATGAAAGAACTGATTGAGAGAGGAAGGGATTCTGAGAGGTCCTTGGGTGAAGGGAATTTCCTTTCCCCTTATAACCAAGGAAAGGGAGCTCTGAGAAATAAACAGTTGTAAAGGAATAACTGACCCTGTGAAGAAATCCTTTCTGTGCAGGCGGGAGCGTTGCTGTGTTTCCAGGTGGGTGGTGGAGGCGTTCAGCTTGTTGCTCTCTGCTGGTGGGGTCTGTTGAGGATTGCAGCCTGATGCCTTAGACTGGTCTCATGCTTTGCCTCCAGCTCCCCCTCTTTATTTTTCCTGCCTCGTGTGTTCATTATGTATTTGAAGTCGTTTTCCTCCAGTGGGGTGGAATTTGACTTTTCACTGAAAGAAATTAATTTTGCAGTGAAGAGCAGTTTGCCCACAAGCAGGTACGTTAGGCGGGCAGGTTTGTGTGGGAGCCGGAGCAGTGAGGGAAAGAAGATGGAGTAGAGATTGGGTTGGATTTGTTTTGTTTCTGTTTTTTTTTTTCCTGTTCTCATGAAACTTAGGGAATGCATGCAGTGGAGGTTCCTTTACCTGAAAGCGCTCAAGACTCTCTATTCATAGAAAGGCATGTTTTTACTATTTTGACCAGTTAGTTGTAAAGACCTTGTTTAGCAGATTCTTCCAGTTTTGATGGGTAGGCTTGTCCTATAAGGAAAAGGACTGTTTTACATTAGAACCTAAAACCACAAAGAAATATTACATTTTTCAGGAGAGCACACTGCTGTCTGTAGAGCATCTTTCTTTAGAACTCCCTGGAGGTAAATGCTCTATTCTCAACTTGGAGCCTTTACAGAACTTACTGTTCAAGGCATGGGAAACAAAAATCATTGGCGCCTGTCCAGATTAGATTGCCTAAACTAGCACCACCATGGCACTTCCTGAGCTGCTGTGGTGAACAAATGTGTAACATTTTCCTCTTCCACTTGTGACCTATAGTCAGAGTATACAGAGCACGCCTTATTTCTTTCCCAATACTCTTCATTTCATCCTCAGAAGTATATATTATGTAACTACCCCATTTAAAGGGCATTTCAAGGGCAATGTGTTTGTGTTTTGGGAAACTAGCTAGTTCAAGTGAATCTCCAAGGCCATGTTGAGGACGGGCAGGTGCTGTCGGGTTGCACACTCCACTTGATTTGGGATCACCTGGGGTCTTTTCCCCAGTATGTCTGATCTGTTGTCCCAAGATAGCTTTAGTGAGCCGCAGTTACGCACCAAGGGATTAGATCCATGGTCCCAAACTTTTGTTTACCCATTCCTAATTTCTGGAGCATGTACATACGCCCATGCCTATTGTGCATAAAACTCCACAGGTACAAGTTAAAGAGATGGGACTGATTGCTTAATCAGAGTGCTTTTCTTTTCGTCTCATGGCTTAGTGGTGTATCCTCACCTCTGCCCATCACCTCTGCCTGGAGTGAATGAATCCCACCTTGGAGACCCTAGACTGACAAAGAGCAGAGCTTTTATTTTACTGGACCTGGAGTCCACAGAGCCTGGTACACAGGAGGCACTTAAAAATGTTGCAGTGATTCGAGAACTTAAGGCCACACTGAGGGGAGAGTCGGGGCTCGGAATTCAGACATCATTCCCACACAGGATTGCCAAAGTCAGCATTCTCAGCATTTAGTGTGTTGTCCAGGTTTGAGAAGGCCCCAGAGAGAGGATGCCTGCTTCTTCTCCTTCAGGCTCGTTTAAACTTGTTCAGTCCAACAGCGTCTATTTCCTGCTGAAAGCTGCTTTATCTGGGGGCAGAGTCAGACGTAATCTCAGTATTGTTGATGGGATTCCTGTGTTCACACTATTTGCTGCACCTGTAGTGATTATTTATGTTTTGCAACAGCAGTTCCCAATCCTGTGTCACAATGCACTGGCTTGTCACAATTCACCCCGAGGGGTTTTGAGGGAAGTAATCTTACTAGTATTAAAATTCCAAAGTTTATTTAATCGGAGGGATTCAAGGTTATTCGTATATTAATGGTGAGAGGTTACCCTGCATCACCTACACTCCCAGAATCTGGACTCTGGGGAGAGGGGGGTGAAGTCACAGAGGTGGTGGGGAGGGGTTTGCACATGCGTGTCCTCTGGTTTATGTGTCGTTGTCTAGACCTCTGGGAGCCATAGACCCAAAGCACAGGTTTCCACATCCTAGATTATGTATGGTGACCAGTTTTAAGATGACATAGGCTGTTTTTGTGGCTTTGATCCCTTGGTCCTAGTCCTTACCATGCCACTAAATGATTATGTGGCCCTGGGCAAGTCATTCTCCCTTTCTGTTCTTTTTCATTTAGTAACCATTCCCTCATCTGAAAAATGAAATAATTGGATTGACTAGATTACATCTAAGGCTGCTTGTGGCTTTCAGAAGTTCTGATTTTATAATTCTTACATAATTTTAGGATGGCAAGGTGACGATAATGTTATGATCCTCTTGTAAAAGATCCCAGGGGCAGCAGGATTTCGTTCTAGGTGAAGTTGCTCAAACCTCTTCATTACCACTCACTTGGAGGAGGAGTTCTTTGTGTTTAGAAGTGTGTGTTAGGAAATTTGCCATGGAGACTTGTTGCAGAATGCATGACTGGCTAAGGCGCTTTGCTAGGGTAGAATAACCTCGCTTGTTTCCTGTGGGTATGGCTTAACACTTGGAAAATAAAATCGTTCGGTTTCAGTAATTTGGATACTGTACAGAAAGTTACTCAACATCCTCACTTCCATATAATTACTCATAATCTCTCCAACCTTCACAGCGTGTGCACCCTGTACATTGGGCAGGTTATCGAGCTTTCCGTACAGAATTCACGGTTACATGATAGGCTTTGAAGTGTTTTCAAAAATAATCTGTTGCTTTTTCTTCTGTCGGAAGCATCATCTCAGAGTGTTCCTTAAGATATGCTTTTTTTCCCCCCATTACACCAAATACCTTCCTCCTTTTAATAGTATCATTTGAAAGTATTTTTTTTCTGCTTCCTCCAATGTCTACTGTATTCTCCGGCAGGTCAGTCATTTGTGGTAGATGTTTGTATCTTTTTTGATCGTAGAGTTTTGATATCTCTCGATACCTGAATTATTTTAATGTTAGTTTACTTGGTGTAGTGGGTCTTTCTAGAGATGTATTATTTTCCTATACAAGTGAACTTTCTGCTAAATCAAGCCAATATATAAACATCTTTAAGTATAGATCCTTTATTTTACAAACTGGTGAACTGCTGGGTTCTCTTTAAATAAAAGAGAAGGAAGCGTCTTCTGCCGGGCATGTGGAGAGCCGGTTTCCAGACCTGTCAATAAATCACACAAGTGACCTTGAGTGGGTGACATGCTTAACCCCCTCAGGGCCTTGGTTTCTTCACCTGTAGAACAAGGAAATAAACAACTCTTAACTGCCAAGAGTTTTCTTTCTCTCGAGTTTGATGTTTTTTATGCATTTCTTGCATCCTCTCCATTGTGTTAAGGGAAGTATATTGTTTAAATCATGGAATCGCTCACCCACCCAGGAAACTTCTCCAATTGTCACAACTCTCTTGGAAAATTTCCATCCAATGGGGAACTCTCTGCCTTCAGGAGGCAACAATGTGCTGGGTGTGGTCTGAACAATACCTCGGACTTGAACCCATTAATTCTCATTCGGCGCCCCTAAAGGTTTTGCAGTAACCACTAATGTTTTATGATATCCAGTTGAACCAAATGCTAGTGACAGTTATGGTGTCACAAGCATTTAAAGTCCAGGCACTTGGCTCTCAACATTAGAATTGTAAGGTAACATTTGACAACTTAATCTCTTAGGGAAGATCAAAGTTTTCTACTGGTAGGTGGATCCAGGCAAGTTTGGGCATTTTCTTGGCCTCTGTCAGTCTATCTCTCAAATTCTTATTTTAGTCATCTTCATAATAGCAAAAGTACTGACAGCCTGCAAGTTTGGATTTTGGTTTCTGGTCTCCGTGTTTGCCCCTATGCCTTCATTCCCATTTTTCTGATCAGTAAATGACGGATACTGGACTCGATAATGGCACAGGTCTCTCACTACTTTGACTTTCTCTGAACCTGCGTAAACTATTAAGCAAGTAAAGTTCTAGGAATCCTTTAGTGATTCATTGAATTTTTTCTAAGACTCACATTTTCTCTATAAAAAAGATATAAATTTCCATAAAAGTACCGTGTTTGTTGGTATACCTGGGTTAAAAGTTAAACCCTGCCAGATGTGCCATTCACTCTGAAAAATGTAACTAATATAACTCAGTGTTCTTGATAAGACAGCTTTGCTCTTTTAATTTTTCAAGCTAGATCTCAAGGTCTTGGCTTTAGAAGGGTGTTATCCAGCTTGCCCTTGATTGTCTCAGGCAGCCTTCAAGTTTTTGGCAATGCTAACAGCGTTTCACATATATAAAGGAATATGGATAACTTTTTCCTTTTTGCCTCCAGCTTTGTTCAGTGAGCTGTACTTTCTTTAGAGCTTCATTAAGATGATAAAATCCTCTATTTTTAAGTTCTGCCAGTAAAGACTACAATACCAGGGCATTTAGCAAATCAGTACTCCGATACAAATGGCTAATTTGTCTGTTTTGCTAGGCATTTCTTTTGTGTTTAAGTACTTGATGGTCAAATTGTAGGCCAGGTAGCTGCCCTATGGTCTGAAACTGGGTGAGTTCCAAGTTGAGTTTAGAAATCAGGCTTAGCAAGAGACCGATCATGATTTTATAGTTCATATACACTTAATAACCTCAATTTCTAAAGACTTTAGCAAGTTTGTACTCAAATACTCCTTTTAAATGGCAAGATGTAATTATGAGGTAGTCTACTCTGGATTCACCTACCCATAGACGAGTATTCGCTGTTAAACAGTGTAGATGGCTGGCACAGTGTTTAGCAGGTTTCGGGTGGTTGTTTTCGGTCTCTGAAGCGTGTTTTGATACCATTACATCTTTTAATTGTCAAAAAAGCACTTGCCCTGGGCACCAAGTCGACAGCAAAACTTGCCATCAGGCATCTCTTTTTTTAGATGCAAGTGATTGAGATTCAGGAATGCCCTACTAAGAGTCCATGTCCAAGAAATAGATTTTTCTGGTTCTCCCAGCATTTCTGTACTGAAAGACCTGATGGCGAAGGCATCGGACCACCCCTCTGTGGCAATATGGTGGTCCATAAGAATGTAAGAATAGCCTTGTAAGGAAATGTAAACCATAGATATTTTGGGAGGTGGCTGGGCCACGTAGATCCCATGCTGGTCTGATGTCTGTGCTGGTGAGAAACTTGTGGAGGAATCATATCTAATATATTTCAAGTTATTTAATGGCGCTTTATCCTTCCCATTGAATTTGTGTTTATTCAGAATCAAGACAAGTAAAAGGTTATGTAAGTCCCATTGGCTAGTTTTTTTCTTTTCCTCCGATCTGATAATTGAATGTAGCCTTTTATTTATTGTTTTAAACAAAGTTTTAAATATAAAGTTGACCATTGAAAGAATGAAAATCTTAGTGTACCCTGACAACAAAATATTTTTGATACTTGAATTGGATTTCAGAACCCTGTATCCAGAAAAATCATGAGTTAGTCTTCACAGTCCTGTACATTTTTAAGGTTTTATTTGAGGAAAGTTTTCCCTCCTAAGAAGAGTGATGTAAATTTGGCCAGGAGATGGTCCTTTGGAGCTGTACTAGGCAGGGCTGAGGAATGAGGCTCACATCTCCATTCCCCTCAGATGGTGAAGTTCACAAGGCAGCCCCTCGTAGGAACTGCAGACAGTAACCTGTACAAGTGGGTGACATTAAGACGCTCCTGAAAGCTTAATTAGAACTGTTTTCCCAGGAAGGTAGAGGGACGTCCTCATTCTCACTCCTGTCACGGTTCTTGTTTTCAAGGTGCGGGATAGGGGGTGTGCTCTAGAGATTGGGCTGTGCTGTTGATTAACTTCTGGGTTTCCCCCCATTTTCCTAAGGGAAAATGCTAAGAGGCTCTTAGAGAAACTGCATGGATCATGGGAGAAGGGCTCGGCAGATGAGATTTTCCCAGGAGAGAGGGGACCTATGGTCGCCACTCTGTTTTAGGTTGTGGCCCTTCCCGTGTGGTGGAAGCCATCTCAGCTGCTTTCCTGTGGGAGAATTCTCCAGAGAAGGAGAGCACGAGCTCTTGAATGATTTAAAACTCTGTTTTAAAGTCTACCAACTCTTGGGGCGCCTGGCTGGCTCACTTGGTAGAGCATGAGACTCTTGATCTCAGAGTTGTAAGTTCAAGCCCCGCTTTGGGCATGGAATTTACCATTAAAAAAAAGTATAGTGACTCTTTTTAGAGTGGGCAGAAAGAAGACAATGTCAACTGCCTCTTAGGTTTCTTACTGTTCTCAAAGACTGTTCGTACACTCTTCTGTTTTAGGCACTAGATCCAGTCACTCATTGCATTTGCCAAAGTGATAATTGCCCTCTAGTTCTCTTCAAACTCTCCTTATCTCATGTAAATTAAAGCACAGACAGAATTTGTATGCAGTATGATCAGAACTATTTAGGGGATATTAAGTGAATTTAATACACTTCAAATACTTAGTATCATGTTTTTAAAAATACATATTATGGGTTTACTGATATTTAGCCATTTATCATAATCAGGTTTCATCCTCTCTGTGCTCCTTCTGCTAGTTCATCTCATTTAATTAGCTTACTTAATTTTTATTCATTTAATCATTTATTTACGATTTTTAAAATTCTTTTCATTTCAACCAGGTTTATAAAAACCTTTATATTTTCCTATCTTTGTAAGAAAGAACATTTTTCTTTGTTGGCCTTCTGTTCTTTCCAAGGTCATTTTGAGTCCATGGTCACTAATCCAGCTCTTTATGTCACTATTCTTGAGTTGTCTTTTTATAAGACTATCTTTATATAAGAATAGGCCTTCAAAAATGATTTTGTTGGGGCACCTGGGTGGCTCAGTTGGTTAAGTGCCAGACTTCAGATCAGGTCGTGATCTCACAGTTTGTGGGTTTAAGCCCCGCGTCAGGCTCTGTGCTGACAGCTCGGAGCCCCCCTCCCCTGCTCATGCTCTGTCTGTCTCTCTCTCTCTCAAAAATAAATAAATACTAAAATTAAGAAAAAAAGATTTTGCTTTTGAGAGTATGGCACAAGGAATCATGAGTTCCCGAATTAGTGTGGGTATGTCATGTAGCCACTTTGAACATTGGCTTTTCCATCTGCAGAAAGAGGTAACTTCACTTTATCTTCGAGGGTCATACATAGGAAACTTCAGCGCGACCTGTTTGAGTGACGGCGAGGACCTGATTTGTTGTCCTTTCTTTTGGGAGTGACTAAGCCATTGCGTGTGTGTGTGTGTGTGTGTGTGTGTGTGTGTGTGTGTGTGAATCCTACTTCACTGGTTCTTGAAGGTATACCAGGTCCACAGGCTGTTACAGACTTCACAGGTAAGCTGTTGTGCCGATGGGGAAAAGTCTACCTATCTAGCAGATTTTTTCATTCAAAAAAACCATAAAGATCCTGCTGGAGAGAGAGCAGTATATGCATTTTTGTCCAGATCCCTTCTCATGGGTGATGCGACTCCCTTTCTAACAAGGAAGCCTGATTTGCGGGGTGAGGGAAGGAGTTTCTCCGGAGGAGAGAGCTCCAGGAAACTGTTGGCTTCTTGGGTCTCTGTGATTCGTCACTGGTTTCCTGAGACTGCTGGTCAGGCAGAAAGGTGCTGTCCTAACAGGGAACACAGTTTTTTCCTCACAGCAAATAGGCATGTAACCGTAGGCAGTTTCAGTGTGATCTTCAGATTCAGATTTTCTACTTCCAGACTTTGGAACACAGGATTTTCGTTAAGCCATGCCTGACTCTTTGGGAAGCCTCATGCCTAAGCGTGCCTTCTGTAGTTTCTCAGATCATTTTCCATGTTGGGGATAGGTAAGATTTACTCAGGATTGACAGGTTAGCTGCAGTCTTGTTTCTTCACATCGCTTTTTTTCTAGAAATACTCAGATTATGAGAGAACTTTTTAAGTACTTTGAAAATGGTATTTTATTGATTATTTGGATACTCGTCTATTTCTTTTTACATTAGAGATTAATGCTCAAGGTTTCTCAATAAAGAAAAGCTTATTATCGTAAAAGAAATTTTAGAGCCCAAACCCATTCTTTAAGATCTTTTGTATTTCTAGAAAGTTACGTGGTATTCTTGTTAAGCAGTTAAATCATTCTCAGAAACTAAAAACTTTTCTGGGTTTTGACTCAGACCTGATCTGAAAATGAATGATAAAGCCAGAGCAGCCGCTAACATAAGCAGCGGCGCACACAACCTATGTAGATTGGCTGAGTGTTTCAAATACAGTTGTGCATTTTCTACTCGAGGTCTCTCTCTTTAAAAAAAAAAAAGGTTTGGGATGTTTTTCCCATTACCGTCTTGACATCTGCCTGGTTACACATGAATAGCTTGACCCAGTCCCTCAGCAGGGAGACTACCGTGGCCTTGCTTTCAATAGCCATGTCACTGACAAAGAAAACATATGGAATATTTCATTCCTGGCCTTTGCAAACAGTCTGGGGCTGTGAGGGCATCCAGCAGAAGGCTTCATACTTCATGGTAGGTTGGCAGGTTTGTGTGCTAACCACAGGCTGTGCTGCTAGCAATCAGATGTGTTTTCCAAAGCCCCGTTACATTCTGTGGAGAAGGAATCTTGTGTTTTAGATAAATCAGTTTCTACTATCAGTTTGAATTAAGTTTGTATGACCTGATTCCATGGTCATTCTGACTTAATTGTCTATTTCACCAAAGCGAAACTTGTGTAAGTCAGTGTGTGTGTGTGTGTGTGTGTGTGTGTGTGTGTGTGCGCGCCCACGCTTCCATTCAGGACATTGGGTGCTATTCTCCCAGGGTTGATACATGGTGTGTTTAATGGATACACATGTTGGGAGCGAGGTGCTTGATTCCCAATAGAACATGCCTTGAGGACTGTCTGCCCCTTTGTTTATCTTCTTGTCAGTTCAAGGTCAATTGATCATTGTCTACTAGCCAAGTACTGCTGCATTGACCTTTACAGGTTTCTCTTGCAAAGTACCAGCCTTCTACTTGGGGACTGTGTTTCATTTCAGCTAGCATTAGCGGCTCTGCCTTGTGGCATCTGAATCTACAGCGTGGAGGCTTATTAGTGGGGGTGGCAGGAGTGGGACAAGAATGTGAAAAAGAGGGGTAAATCAGTTGCCTTTTTCAGGTCTTCTGTGTTAAAAGAATTTGCCCTTGGCACAGCCTTGGCTGCGGTGGCATTCCAGAAGGAGAAAACACAAAAACAAAACTCTGTGACATCCCAGCATGAGAAGATTCATAACTTTGGTGAAGGAGATAATGACATACATTTCATCAGGGTCCTTTCCATAGTTACCCCAGCCTGAAATTCTAGTTTTATTGTTTCCTAGACATATGGGCTGGTTTTGATGGGAGTTGATTTATGAAAAAGGAAATGAGCTCCTGCATCATCCCAGATATAGCCAAATATTTAAATGTATATATACATTTTTTTCTGTAATGTATGTATACATCTTATCTAGAGGTATTTCTGGTTGTTCTTGGTATCATCATTTAACATTAGCTGTAAAACAATATGCTGAGGGGAACTATTGCTTTTCATATTTTCTCATAATTCCTTTTTTAGTTCTTGAGTATCATGGATTTCTTTTAAATGTGTTGGCTTTTGGAAGGTTATATTTTTAAAAGCTTAGAATTTATGGTTCTTCACAAATGAGTCTATTTGAGGTCCTCTGCTTCCTTATAATGCCTTCATATTTTTATCGTAAAATAACTAGTTTAATCTTGGGTGTTCCATCTTCTTGACCACTTAACTAACTTTCATAGCTTTGAATTCATAGGAAAACTCCCCTCAAATCTCTCAATCCTAAAATGCACCCTTTTTTAGGGTATAGCTTTGCCAGTGTTGGAAGTGCATCCCGTAATCTGACTACTACCACTGTCCAGATCTAGAACATGTCCATCTCTTTGCCTCTGCCCATGGCCTTTGCAGTCCTCCCCTGTCCCCACCCCTAGTCCTTGGCAGCTGCTAGACTGTTTTCTTCCTTGGGCCTCTTCTATTGTTTTGCATTTACCAGAATGTCCTAGAAATTGAATGAAACAGAATGCAGTCTTGTGCCCAGCTTCTTTTACTTACTATAATGCTTTTGAGAGTCCATCATATTGTCACACATGTTATTACATAATATTCCTTTTTAGTGCTGGTGAGCATTCCATGATATGGATGTGCCACGGTTGATTTGTCCATTTCCCTGTTGAAGAATACTTGCCTTGCTTTTAGTTTTTGGCAGTTATAAATAAAGCCAATATAATATTCCACAGAGGTTTTATATGAACGTAGGTTTTCATTTTGCTTTTGTAAATACCTAGGAGTAAGATCCTGGGTCATGTGGAAAGTGTATGTTAATAAAGTGTTGGTCTAGGTTTTAACGTCTTAGAGCTATGGTGAGGTTTGATATTACTGATTATAGCTTCAATGTATTATTAGCGTGATACATATAATAGCAAAAGCTGTTAAAAATGGATTTTGTTTAAATGGCTGTACTCTTTAAAGGGGTATAATTATTATTGTTGTTGTTATTTTAAGTAAGCCCTATGCCCAACATGGGGCTTGACCTCATAACCCTGAGATCAAGAGTGCCACATTCTACCGACTTAGCCAGGTACCCGACTTAGCCCTCTTTTTGGTATCTGACAGTTACCCTGATACCCCCCAACCCCCCAAGAACTTGTGGAGAAATGCTCCCAACGTGGAGCATTTTTTTTACAGTGACAAAATTTTGGATTTTTAGCATGTCCATGTTTGGAAAGTCTGATTCAAAAAAATAGAAATTTGGTGAGGAATTGCTGGTCCTACTTGTGTCTCAGGCATGTTGCATGTGTTAATTGTGATTTGCATGGTAATCATCCCAGTCCCTGACATGGTTTACATTTCATAGCTGCATATCTGGAGACTTAAAAGGGTTTAATAACTTGCTCAAACGTCCCACAGTTAGTGGGTGGTAGTTTGTGAAGCTCAGGTGTTCGCTATTTGTTTATAGCCTCTGTAGTTTACTTGGATAGTTGACAGTTTATTAGAAGAGGAGAAGGTAAAATGAGAAACAAAATGTTTTCTCAGATTCTAACAGGGGAACGAAGATCAGAACCAAACATAAAGCATCCAGCAAAAGCACACAGACACCTACCTGTATGTGCATACAGTCGGAGACTGTGAGGTGGTTTAGGAGTAACTTACATTGAACAGTCCATTTACTGTATAAAACTAAGTTACCTTTTATTCAGAGCAGAATTTTTGAAAAGTATGTGTCAGTCTCTTTGCCTTTTGCATTTTGTCTGAAAGCTTTCCCATCATTTTCTATGTTAATGGTGTTTTTTTTTGGTGTGTCATCAAAATAAGTATCAGTTGTGTGCCTTTTGGCTTGCTGTTTCTTTTGTGGAACTCACTTAGATGGTATATGAGGATCCGTTAGCATACTGGCTTTCCTGCTTCTCACCGAGCAAATGTCTAAATGTGACTCTTTGAACCAAAATGATGAAGTAAATGAAAAAGCGGAAGTGTGCGCTCTGATGGCTTCCATATAGCTTCTCCCTTTCACTCACTGGAATTTCCTGCCTCTCCTGTTGAAGATGTTTTTATAGGCAAGTCAGCGTAAAAGTGCATCACCCATGAGCCTTTTTCCCCACAAGGCATTTCATTTAGCCAACTTGGTATTAATTTAGTTGGTATTCTTTAGTTGACTCGAACACTGTGTTTGTTGATTGTGCAGGCTGATGTTTATTAAGCTGTTAATATTTTACAGACTGGATGGGCTCCTATTTGGATCTGTGTGCTCTTTTCTTTAGCAGCAGAGTTGTTCTTGATTGAATCTGTGGCCAGAGTTTTGACTATGAATGGGGTGACAGCCAACCCCAGGCTGGACTGTTATTTGGTGACTCTAAAGGGCTTCTCTGGGAAGCATTTTCCTTTTTCATCTAATTCACAGTATGGTCTTGGTCTTCTTTATGGTGTTTCTGTTCAGGTAAACCCTCATCTTCAACTTGTTATTAACTTAGATGCTAATAATAAATGTTATTGAGGACCAGGCATTATGTGAAGTGCTTTACATGTGTTATCTATTTAATACTATTAATAGCCTTCTAAAGCACATGCTGTTATTTTCTCCATTTTAGATGAAGAAACCACAGGGGGGAAGGTCGCATAGGTAATGAACAAGGTTTTGTAAATGGGATGTAGGATCTTGGTTTCTCAGGCCAGCGTTATTTGGCTGAGTATGCCGTATGACAGTGTTCTTTCTTGTTTCTCCTACATGTAGGCATTCATCAATCTTGTGTGTCATGGATGTCATGAACGGCTCGTTTTATAGATGAGGAATTCGTTCTGGAGGGGTTGGATATGTTTTGTTCTCTGCTTGACGTGTTCTCAGACCCTCAGTTTATAGACTTGGACCCTTCTAAATCTTAAAGGTCATTTGGTGTGGTGGGCTAACACTCTTCTGTGTGCTATGGGCCACTCATCAAAGAGGCTAGGCCTTTCTTTCTGTGGGGGAGACAGAAAGTTCATTTTACCCAAGGACATACACTTACATGTTTTTAGACCTGATATCTATTTATTATTTGCTAAACCTTTCAGTTACATAAATCGGCAACACCAGAGTCTTCTATTTTTCAGACCTTCCCTCCCTTCTCAGTCCACTTCTTTTAAGACTGGTAGAAAACAGTTGATCTGGTTTAAATTCTCCATTAACTGGGCAGAAGTCCAGTTACCTTTAGTCCTATGACTTGCCCGGAACCATTGGTAGCCCTCCCGAGTATGTTAAAAACAAAACAAAGGAGGGGCGCCTGGGTGGCTCAGTCGGTTAAGCACTAGACTTTAGCTCAGGTAGCTCAGGTCATGATCTGGTGGTTCGTGGCCCATGTCAGGCTCTGTGCTGACAGCTCAATAGCCTGGAGCCTGCTTCAGATTCCGTCTCCCTCTCTCTTCGCCCCTACCCCACTCACAATCTGTCTCTTTTTCTGTCTGTCTCTCTCTCTCTCTCTCAAAAATAAACACTAAAAAAACACAAAGAATAAAACACATTATCAGAAAAGATGGTTTTTTCTTTGATTATATAAGCCTTTATCATTTAAAAAGACTTTTGACTTAAGTTGCGTAGAACTTAAGCTTGTCAGATGGTAAGATATTCTGTGCTTTCACCTTGTGTTTTGTCCAAAATTTCATGGGCCTACTCCTTTGTTGAAATTGTAGATGTTTTGTGGAGGTGAATAAAAAGCTTTCACACAAATTTTATCGGTTCAAAACGATTTATTGAAGCTACTAATACTGTATTTGTATAAGATTCATGGAATCAGTAGTCTTTTTTTTTTTTTAATGTTTATTTTTGAGAGAGTGCAAGGAAGGCTGAGGGGGAGTCAGAGGAGAGGGACAGAGGATCCAAAGCAGGCTCTGCCCTGGCATCCTTGAGCATGATGTGGAGCTCAAATTCACACACCGTGAGAGCATGACCTGAGCCAAAGCCAGATGCTTAACTGACTGAGCCACCCAGGTGCCCTGGAATCAGTAGTCTTTCAACTTTAAAGTAATAATTATTGAGGCAATAAGTCAATACTTAAACATTTAATTTAGCATTTATTAAGTGCTTTATGTGTTAGGAACTATTGTTGGTGCTGGAGACAGAGTGATCAGACTGCATCCCTGCCCTCATGTAATTTACCTGACATGATAAAGGGTAGGGGTGATGGTAGACAGTTAAAAAATACAGCAAAGGGCCACCTGGGGGGCTCAGGCAGTTAAGCGTCTGACTTCACCTCAGGTCATGATCTCTCGGTTCTTGAGTTTGAGCCGCATGTTGAGCTCTGGGCAGACAGCTCAGAGCCTGGAGCCTGCTTCAGAGTCTGTGTTTCCCCCTCTCTCTGCCCCTCCCCTACTCACACTCTGTCTCTCTGTCTGTCTCTCTCTCTGTCTCTGTCTCTGTTTCTTTCCCCAAAATAAACATTAAAAGTTTAAAAAACAATAAACATGAGGTCAGGTAATATTAGGAACTGTGAAGAAAAAGAAAGCATGGTAAAGGGGCCTCACTAAGCAGGGTAGGTTTGAATGGGGTGATTAAGATAATTCCTGATTAAAATAGTATCTATTGGAAAATAAACCATCTTAAGCAATGGCAAAACAAGATTTAAAAAGTTTCTCCTCACCCAGTAGTGATAATTAAAACATAAAAAGAATAAAATCAATATTCCATAATAAACTGGTGTACCAATGCAACGGACTAATACATGGCAATAAAATGCAACAACACGGATAGATCGTGAGGATATTATGCTGAGTGAAAAAGCCAATTTCAGTCGCTTCCATGTGGCATAGGATTCCATTTAAAACACTCTAGAAATGACAAAATTCTAGAAATGGGGAACAGGTCAGTGGTTGGTGTGGTTACAGGTGGGCAGACAGCAGTGTGACTCTGGAGGTGCAGCAGGAGGGAGTGATGGAGTAGCTGTGGGAAGGGGATGTCTTTGGTTTTTTTTAATGTTTTACTTATTTTTGAGACCGAGAGAGACAGAGCATGAGTGGGGGAGGGGCAGAGAGCGAGGGAAACACAGACTCTGAAGCAGGCTCCAGGCTCTGAGCTGTCTGCCCAGAGCCCGATTCAGGGCTCCAACCCACGAATGTGAGATCATGACCTGAGCTGAAGTCAGAGCCTTAACCAGCTGAGCCACCCAGGCGCCCTAGGATGTCTTTATTTTATTTTGCTTCATTTTTAATGTAGGTGTAGATGGTCTGGAGCCTAAAGCAAGGAATGGAGGGGAGGAGAGAACAAAATTATCCTTGAGAGTATTTTTTTTATTATTATTTCATGGCAACACATTATGGGAAGTTCCATTTCATTTTCCAAGTAGAGGTTTGTGAAATTGAAGGTGTCTATTTTCTTCGAGGAATTGAAAATACTCTGCCAGGAGGAATTGGATGTATTAATTCCACCCAGGGCTTCATTTCAGGTAGAGTAATGTGCCTATGTTTTTGTCGTTGTTGTTTTTCTTTTGTTTTTTTGTTTGTTTGTTTGTTTGGTTTTTGGTGGTGATGGAGCAGTTTTTTACATTTGTAGTGGTGACTGAATGAATCCGTGCATGTGATTAAAACATGAGCGCATGTAAAAAGTAGTGAAATCTGAGTAGGGTCTGTAGTTAATAATGCACCAAAGTAAATATCCTGGTTTAGCTAATGTAATATGGTTATGTGAGGTGTTGTCATAGGGAAAAACTGGGTCAAGGATGCATAGGAACTCTACAGTTTTTTCAAATTTTGGTGAGTCTTAAGTTATTCAAAAACAACATCAGATACACTAAATCACTTTAAGGTCTTGAGAAATCTTTGTCTGGGCCTCACTCCTTAAATAAGATGGGTAGGGGCGCCTGGGTAGCTCAGTTGGTTAAGCGTCTGACCCTGGGTTTGGGCGCAGGTCATGATCTCATGGTTTGTGGGTTCAAGCCCCGCATTGGACTCGGCACTGGCAGTGTGGAGGCTGCTTGGAGTCTCTCCTTCTCTCTCTCTCTCTGCCTGTCCCCTGCTCATGCACTTGCTCTCTCGCTCACTCTCTCAAAGTAAATAAATAGACTTAAAAAAAAGTTTTAAAAAATAATTGAAAAAGTAAGGTGAGGAAACTGAGTCTCTCAAGTTAGATGACAAACTAAAGTCTGAGTCTAGACGTTTTAACTTTCAGGTCAGGGTTCTTTTGCTCCCTTAGAACATCACTGCTTTTAGTTGCTTTTAAGCAGTTGTTGGGAGATTGTGCTTGTGTCCTCCATCTTTTTCCCCCGGCTTCCTTCCTCAAGCCCCCTCACCTGTGTGTGTGTGTGTGTGTGTGTGTGTGTACTCTCTTTTATGTCCTGCAGCATAGAGATGTGTAAGATACAAAGTATGCACTGGGTTTACCATTTCAATGATTTTAGCCGGGTATTTGGAGAGAACCCCTCCGCCTCTTCTGTAATGGAGGCATTTTGTTTCTGAGTGCCTGGAATAATCTAAGTAGCATGGGGATGATGTTGGATCTCTGCCTGTGAATTAGTAGCTGAGTGGTGTTTTACTTCTGATGATTCAGTATATTTGCCTTAATTGCTGGATTAACCAATTTCTTGCCTCCCACAAGAAGCACACACATTTGTGTAAAGAGAGGGTAAATGAATGAAGTTTTAGGGACTAATTTTTGTGGTATTTAAGCAACAATAGTCTAGATTACCCACAACCTTAATTTCCTTTCATGAGTCCTATAGATGGGCTTTGTCACCATTTACACTTGATTACTTCATTGTTAACCCCAGTGATGTGATTTAGCGTGCAAAGACTTAATTATTCCTTTCTGGCCTAGTGAGAAATTTCCTCCCAATAATTGCCTCCACTGTCCTTTAGGCTCTCAAGTATTTAGTTTGTTTGGAACAACATGGTTGTTCAGAGAGCATTTCCAAGCTGAGCAGTGCCTGGAGCTGTCTCTGGGCCATAATTTATACCTTTGACATAGTGACTGAGGCCTCAGTTCTTGGGCGGTGTGGCTGGTTGATGCTCTTCATTAGAGCAGTGAGATGGTACGTGGATCTTAAAGTTACAGGAAGAAAAGTTCATGACGGCACAGTACTGAAGAGTTTTCTTGCGGTCCCTCTTTCTCAATTGAACGTTTCCTTTTTTTAACTGAACACTTACACCAACTTCAGAAATCACATTAGGTTCCTAAAAAAAGGAAAAAGCTTTAGTGTTTTAAAGAAGTGGTTTTGTAAGGCAGTCACCTGTGATGAGGGATACACACGCAGTGATAGTCACAGTGTACAAGGGGTCACTGGAGAAGGTGTCCCTGTCAACATGAGGGTCAGACTTGCTGGATGAAGTAGGAATTGATGAAATTCGCCAGGTTTGGGAAAGAGATATCTTTGTTTGATTTCAGTTAGCTTTTAATATAGGTATAATGGCATCTAGACCCCTAAAGCAGGATGGAGATGAGAGAAAAATTTTCCGTGAGAGTATTTTTTATTTCACGGCAACATTACGGGAAGTCCTGTTTCATTTTCCAAATGGAGGTTTGTGGAATTGAAAGTGTCTGTTTTCTGCATAGGGATTGAAAATATTCTGCCAGGAGGAGCTTGAAAGTATTAATTTTTTTACTCAGGGCTTTGTTTCAAGTACAGTAATATTCCCGTGTCTTCATAGGCAATTTATAAGGCTTAGTTAGTATCATTTTAGGGGAGGGATAGGGGGGACAGCATAGTTTCAGACTTTATCCCTAAGGCCCCTGTCACCAGCTTCAATATTCTACCCCTTCCCATTTCCTTAAACAATACTAACTGCTGTTTTTCTCAGAGAAGGTCTAGAATAACAATGGCATCATAGGGTAATTGGATATTCTACAATAAAAATACATGCCAGTCTGTGGGAGGTACAGTTACTTCATTAGGAAGTAGAATAATATCACATTCATCACACTGATTAAAAATGTTTGAGGCACCTGGGTGGCTCAGTCAGCTAAGCGTCTTTTGGTTTTGACTCAGGTGATGATCTTCTGGCTTTGTGGGTTTGAGCCCCATATCAGGTTCTGTGCTGGCAGTGGAGCCTGCTTGGCAGTCTCTTTACCCCCCTACACCCCCCCACCCCGCCTCTCTATCCCTTCCCCACTCGTGCTATCTCTGTCTCAAAATAAACAAACTTTAAAAAAAATGTTTTTATAGGAGATGTCTTATGTACCAGATTCCACCTTTCAGTTGCTGTGCTTTAAAGACATTTTTGTCTTAAATTATCAATTTTTAGGAGAAGCAACTAAATCGAAGGAATACTTACTAAAGAGATAGGTAGGTAATAAAACAGTTGCAATTACTGAAGAATTGGTCAGAAAGCACAGCAGAAACAATCGAAACCCTTCTGCAATGTGTTTCCTAAAGTATTTTCTGGAGTTTAAAATACTAAGCATAATCCAGATGTTTGCGATTTGATTTGATTTCTGTAAATACTGTCTCAGGTAACAGAATTTTGCTCATAAACAGTATTTTCAAAATTGCACTCAATGGTTGAAATAGATTTCTGTTAAGCTTTATTCCGAAACAATAATAGGTTCAATATTATCCTTCTTAAACTTTCAGGGTTGCTAAAGATTCAGTGTATTTAAGTAGGCATTGAGTATTTTACAGACAGCCAGTAACTATCTGGACAGTGTTCAGAGGGTGGATACTACTTTCTCTTGGATGAAGATAGGCTCTTGACATAGATTGATTTGTCGTTAACACTTAGTTAACTTATAATCATTAGATGTTGTCACCTAGGTGAGCTTTCTCCCCCTCTGTTTGTGTGCTTCTATGGAAAAATAAGAAAAGCAACCAAAATTTATCATGCTGGCTTTTCTTGGTTTTGTTTGAATTTGAATACCCACGAGAATGTGAGAAATGATGTCTGTTGGCTATCTAGCCTGGTGAGAAGAGGTAAGAGGCAACTGTTGGCTTAAGGAGCCAATTTCTGTTGGTCTGTTGCTACTCTCTAAGGAGAACAGGATGTAGAAATCTGTCTTGATGTTGTCAAATGCAAATATGTACCGATAGCTTTCATGCGTTTTTCAGATTTTCATGAAATTAGTGTTTGGTGACCAAAGGATTTGGGTCAGGAACAAATGTGTAGCAAAATCATTTTGTTTCCATAACATTCTTTTCAACTAAAGAAAACTGCAACTGTGGATAAAGTCAGTAAGGGTTTTAAATTAGTCATGATCTCATTAAAACAGGTCTGACTGAAATTGCAACATTTAAACAAATAATTCTCTATTTAATGATAATAAAGTCTTTGATTTTGCCCCACATTTGTTCACGACCCAGATTTTAAGATTTCATGCGTAGGTAGTTTTGAGTCTCACAGTGCTCCGGAGAGCAATAACCATGTTCACAGCACCAGAGGGCAAAGACCTGCTCCCAGTGCACGAGATGTGTCAATGGTGAACATTAGTAAGAACTACAGGGTTCATTGACGTATGTAAAATACAGCATCTTTAAACTCTTACTCTCTCTTCCCTTAACTAAATGAGACCCATTGGTTGTACATAGTCTTTTAAATATGTGATGGTTTAAGGGTGCCTGGGTTAGGGGTCCGACTTTAGCTCAGGTCACGATCTTACAATTTGTGGGTCTGAGCCCCTTGTTGGGCTCTGTGCTGACAGCAGAGCCTGGAGCCTGCTTCAGATCCTGTGTCTCCCTCTCTCTGGGCCTCCCTGACTTGTGTGCTCTTTTTTTCTCTCTCTCTCCTGCTCTCTCTCTTTCTCTCTCTCAAAAATAAGAAAATGTTTTAAATATGTAATGGCTTAATACACTGTTGAAAATGCACATTAGTCAAATATATTGTGAAATACCATCAGCTATTAATATAACAGACATATATTTCCCAATGCCTCCTGCTCAGAATTGCTTGTAAGCTCCCTGAGGGTAGGAATCAAATCTCACTCAACATGTTCTTAGCTATTTCCTTGCCTATATTTGTGCTTTGCATGAAACGTATTCTTAAATAGTTGAATAGATGGAAGGATATGGAACAATTACTTTTGGAAAATTGTGTTTTAACTGGTGACATTGTATTAATAACTTGCTTAGTGAAAGTTGTGACGCACATGGAACGTGTGCCTCTCATCCTTCCAGCCATGCTCCTGTATTCATTGGGGGAGCAAAGATGCGGACCCTGCTTCCTGTTCTAACATCGGTCCTACTCTTGGTGTGCCAGGCAGTGGGCAAAGAGCTTCACGTTTACACTGTTGCTGGATCATCACATCAGTAGGAAAAGGGTACTCGTCATTCTCATTTTAAGCTGACAACACTGAGGCACAAAATGTTTAAGTAACTGGTCCAAGGTCTTATGTTTTATAATCTCTACCCAGGATTGGAACCCCAGTAGTGTCTTCCAGAGCCTGCGTTGTCCTCCTCCACTGCACAGCGGTGGCTCACAAGCGTCCATGGGGGGTTCTGCGTTGGCGGAGAAGACAGACCTAAACACAGGATACAGTGTGGGAGTGCCATAAGGTGGGACGAACAAAGGCTGTGGGAGCACCGAGGAAAGGAACTTACGCTGCTTTGAGAAGCTGGAAGGCTTCGCAGCAGAGGTGACATTTGAGCTGGGTCATTCAGTCTTCTGTGGGGCAGCTGCCGGAGTTCTGCCTTGTTTGAAATAAGCACATTTACAAGAGAATAGTGGAGCACATTCCACTTGATGGATTGGATTGACAGTTTGGAAGTAACTCCCCAGAATGATGGCTTTGTTAGGTATTTGTTCTCCGGGAACCCTACCTGCCACTCCCCTTTGGTGAATTGTGGCGAGAAAGCTGTCACATTAAGCTGTCACTCAGGATATTTGTGAGAGGGGGGAGGGAGGAACAAATTATGAGCACAACTACATATTTTCAGAACAGCCTAAAACCCAGAAAGATTGTATTTCAGAGCATTTGAAAATGAACACAACAGCCTTTTTTAAGTTGTGCAAAAAGAAAATTGAATAATGAAAAGTTAATTAGGCTATGGATATTTTTAAAGCTGGGCATTCTGATTCTTATCCACCATAATTACGTGAAGCTTTGTGAAGGCCAAGATGTGTGGGGGGGGGTGGGGAGAAAACTTCAGAGACAGAAATCTATTATAGAACTGTGCAAAGTTCTCACTGAGATTGTTTAATTGTGAAAGTACTTTATCTTTTTCTATGCGATTTTTAAGGAATGTGTAAGGAGCAGATTCAGTTACGACTCATATTACTCTTTATCTCTGTTGTCTAGTTGTTTGCTTGAATAATGTCTCACCAGTTTTGCTGTTTCTTTCAGTGTGTGTATGTTAAGCTATTGAAAGGTTTGAGAGATCATTCTAGATTTTTCTAAATTATGTCTGCTAATAGTTTTATTTCTGGGGAAATGGTTTTGCAACGCTTCTTCAAGTTGGCACTCTGCTCTCCTCCCCCAGCTCCGGCTTCCCCCACCTCCCTTCTGAACAACCCCTCATTCACCGTCCACTCCCCAAGCCTGAAATGGAAAGAACTTGCTTTGTTACTGATGATAATATTTAAGCTCTAAAATTTTAACAGTATTTCAGTTGCAAATAAATGGAAATTGTGTATTCTGTTTAATGTGTTTCAGAAAATCCCTGCTATTTTTTTTCTTTAAATACAAGAAAACAGGCGTGTAATGCCTCATTGAGAAAAGCCTGTGGGGGTGCTTTGTGCAGGTCTTAATTAAGGGCTTTGAAAGCCCAAACAAAAGGAAAAAGGAAAATGCTACAGGGTTATTGTTATTCCACCCCATTGGCTCAGCTAGCTGACCATCCATTGGAGCATTTTGTCCATTTTGAAACTGAATGACACTTTTGTTCGTGATTAACAGAGGTGAAAGAAGCCAATTATTGGGCCGTCTTTTTCCATAGAGCAGCTGCTGTTGGATTTAACTGCAGGCAAATATGGCCTTTTACTACCACAAGGATGTTGTGATGACAGTTTATTTTTATAGAACTATGTGGTGGAAAACAAAATCTGTCTGACTCCTGTTATGAATATGCCCTGGAATTTATCATGAAAGGATGATTTTAATGTTCAGGCTGCACCACAGTTCTCCGTTTAATAATAACGTGTGTGGGGGTGTGTGTAATACATATTTGCACACATTTTAAACACCTCTTTATGTATGAGATTCCAACGCTAAAGCTATATATTTGTTAATATTTACATTTGTAAGTTGCTTCAACTTTCCCCAAAGTACACCACATTCCATGACTTGTGAAAGTTGCAGAATAAGTAACTGGTAAGGCACAATTTTGATATATAAACTATTTAGGTGGGACACATGGGTCACAGAGACCACCTACCCATTAGTGCCGACTTCTGGCCTCCCCAGCATTTGGTGGTAGGAATGTAACTGGAGAGCTCTCTCCCATGTGCCCTGGTATTAAATGAATGTCTAATAACGGGGTGTAGCTGGAGGAGGGGCACGAGGGTCAGCTCTGAGTCTGCCCTACTCGGATATGCTTTTGGGGGGATGGGGTCAGCCATGATTTCCCCTGGTAAAAGTCTACATTTTCCTTTTTATCTTTTGTGGCGTGCTGGTGTACAAAGCACTGTGTCCAGTCTTTTTGGGCAAGTCTCTTAACGCTTCCGAGCTTATTCCATGAGTTGTGGAGTTTAAAATCCCCGTTTTTCAGAACGGTCTTGAGGATTAAATGATTGAGCATGTATGTGTCCAGCACAGTGCCTGGCACACGAAATATGTTTGATCTGTGTGAACTCCCTTTCTCTTTGGCTGGGTGGCCCCTAATACCTAAATCTGAAGCCAAGGGACAAGAGTTTAGCAACTTGGCTTCTTACCCAATTAATTTTTTTCTGACTAGATTTTCAAGTAGCAGAAGGTTGAGTTTCCAGGGATAAGTTAATAAGAATAAATGGTTTCCTTCTGCATCCTTCTCTTCTTCATTGGCCTAGGACAGAACCACCATGACCCCTCTCTTTATTGTAGTGTCTGACAACAGCCTGGCGTACAGACTTGGTCTTTGAGAGCCATTGTTGCAATTCATTTAAGAGTCTTCTCAGGCCTGTTTTTGTCTTGCTCCGTAACCTTGGGAAAACTCAATTTCTCTGTTTCTTTATTGGCAACATAGTGATAATACTTAACTCCTTATCCACTTTCAGGTATGTCCTGAAGATGATTACATCCTAGGCAGGTTTAAAGAACTCTGTAGGAACCACTACATTAAAATGGAAAGGTGAAGTCCCCAAAATTGTAGAACAAAATTAATTTTTATGACAACCTCGGTAACTTAGTTGTGTAGCTGCAGTTTTAGTTGAACAAGCTGGTTAAGGATGTTCAATTTGTTAGGTCCTAGAATCTTCGGATAGCGTTTTCATTCCCATGGGAAGTGAGTAATTTTGCTGTGAATGTAGACTGCCCAGAAGACGTGGTGGTGGACTGGGTTTTATGCCGCTTATCTTCTGATTTGATTTCCCACTCCTCCTCTCCATCCCTAATCCTTGTACCATGTTCTTTGAAACTCTCCTCAGGTTGATACTTTTTCCTACATCCACAGCCTCTTCACTGGTTCTTCCTGGAGGACATTGCTTCCCTGCAGCCTTTTGATTTTGTGTTGCTCATCTTTCCACACCATTAAGATCTTAGCATTGAAGTTCTTGTCACAACTCATTGCTGCTGGTAGATCCCTAAACTTTGCTCGTGTTTGTCCCGTGGGATGCAGTAGTTCTGGTACTTGTTAGTAGTCATCTAGAAGCTTCTTTGTTCGTCCCTGTTAGAAAAGAATTAGGTGTTGAGCTCACGGTCTTCTCATTTCTTCCACCTCTACACTACAATAGGTTGTATTATTTACCCTACTTGGGTAGTCCTCTCAACGCCCTTACCTCTCACTTTTTTCCTCTCCATCATACTGGTGAGCCCCATTTCAATGCCATGTCAGCCATTCCTCATGGCTGCACCCTGGACCTTGCTAGCGCCCAAAACTGCCACATGCCTGTTGTGGTTGTTAGCTCAGTTTCTCCATTCCTGTCACTAGGCTAATTTTTCAACCTCATCATGTTCTCACATCCTTTGATCCATTTACTTTCTCCATTTATTCATTTCCTTCTCCAGCAAGATTAAGGTTCACTGTCCATTCCTTCAATCTCTTGCCAGTGTTCTTAATCTTTTTATCCTGTTGTCTTATCAAAGGTGACATTTTGTTTAATGATTAGAGCTACTTAGTCATCCTTGCTGCTTTTTTGTGAAAGATCTGGTAGGTTCCAAACTAAGTTCTTACTTTACCGGCCTCAGGGGAAAAAAGCCAACTTGTATCATTTGAGGAGGCACTTATTATCAGAGGCTCACTGCTCAGACGAAATGGTTTGTTGGAGAATGAGCTGTTGGGAGCTATTTGAACACACCCGTAGAGTGACTATTCCTGGTGAGGGCACGGCAAGTTTGCACGGTCTCCTGCCCCCAGATAGCTCCCAGAACTTTCATTTCTGCTTGAGCACCAAACCTCAGAGTGTTTTGCTGATAAATGTCAGAAGGTGCCTGTCCCCCTGCCCTGTCCCTGAGACATGACCGCACCTGGTCAGGGAAAAGATAAGCAAGTAAACTAGATACACCCTAATGCAACACATAACTTTCCCCTAAGCAATAAGGATAACTGAATACCTTCTGGGCCTGAATGCCTTTGTGATAGTCACTACTGCATAAAATGTATCATCTTTGGGACTATGACCTTGAGTGCCTGTGGCTAAAATTGTAAAACTTATCCATTGGAAATCATTTACTGCCCTTTCTTGTCCTTGTACCTTTTGCCATAAATAAACCTTGAGAACCAGACAAGATGGAGACGCCTGCCAGATGGGCAGGAGTGCTTGTCTCGGGATCAGAACGAAAACGCAAGGCTCTCCCACTTTCTCTTTGGCCTGCACCGTCATCCTTCGGGGGACCCCTGGACCTGCGGGAGATGGACTCCGGCAATGAGCATTCTGTTGTGATGCCCTGTGATCTTACTCAGATTGTGGAGCCTTCTGGGGTTCTGGCTGCCTCATCTATGTAATAAGACTGCTTGGCTATGTGATACCTATTTTTTCCCCCAGCCCTACACATAATACTAAAACTAATTTGTTCTAACTCTCCACTGCCTTAGCTGTGTCACTTTAGACAAAGTCCAGTGATCCGGGCCCTCAGTTTCCCCATTTTTAAAAAGGGACACTACCTAGCCCTGCCTGCTTCACAGGGTCATTGTGAAATGCAAATAATAGCAGGATGTAAAAGTGCTGTGTAAGGTCTAGCCAGCTGTGTTCCTTTAATGTTCATTTGAATCACCAGGAGGGAGCCTGAGGAAAACTCAGCCGCCCCCTCCCAAGTTTTTGATTCAGTGGACCTGGGGTGGGACCCAATTGTTTGTATTTCTAGTAAATTCCCAAGTGAATACTGGTGCTGCTCACCCTGAGAGCACACTTGGGGAACCAGTGCTTTCAGTTCTAGGTTTGTGAAAGATTACCTCAACACCCTTTCCCCTTTTATGTAGTTATGTTAACCATACTTTTTGGTTAAAGTCACGACAAGCCTAAAGGTCTTTGGGAACAAAATTATGCATTAATTAGAATTAAGACTCTTTCTGAACATCTTAGAGATGTTTTTCTAAGAATTAACCCCTGGAAATGACCAAATTTGGATTGAACACTCAATAGTAGTACTGTACCCAGTAAAACCAGAATCTTCAAGGTGCATGTAAGTATGCGATCTCAAAAATATTTTGACTCTTTGTCTCAAAGGAGATGCCACATAGAAAACTCAAAATTATATGGGAATTAGGCCTATCAGGTTTCACAGACTGGGATCAGAGGTGGCTTTCAGAATGGATTTGGGGTGGCATGCCTGGCTGGCTCAGTTAGTAGAACATGCACCTCTTGATCATGGGGTTGTAAGTTTGAGCCCCATGTTGGATGTAGAGATTACTTAAAAATAAAATATTTTTCATTTATTTATTTTTTAATGTTTATTTTTGAGAGAGAGAGAAAGTTCAAGTGGGGGAGGGGCAGAGAGAGAGGGAGACACAGAATCCAAAGCAGGCTCCAGGCTCTGAGCTGTCAGCACAGATGTATTTCTTTTTGTTTTCTATGCCTCTTCATATCCCTTCACTCTGGTTAAGATGCATTATAGAAATTGCACCTCAAGGAAAATAGAAAGTGACTATTCATAATTAAAAAATCATTCCCTGGGGTTTCTTTAAAGGTACTCCAATTTTAAAAATACTAGTTCATTCCTGCTTCATAAAAGGGCCAACATACAGGAGGGAAGTAGAGCAGAGAGAGGCAAAAAGAAGTAAACTTCAGAAATCGGTGGTCTTGACAATTCAAAAAGGACTTGAAGGAATGTAAAATGGTGTAGCTACTATGGAAAACAGTATGATAGTTCCTCAAAAATTTATTTATTTGCAATTTATTTATTTTGAGAAAGAGAAAGTGTGCATACATCTGAGCTGGGAAGAGAGAGAGACAGAGAGAGAGAAAGAATGAATCCAAAGCAGACTCCATGCTGTCAGTGCAGAGTCTGATATGAGGCTCCATCTCATGAACCCTGAGATCATGACCTGAGCCGAAATCAAGAGTTGATGCTTAACTGACTGAGTTATCCCGGGCCTCATCAATTTAAAGATGAACCATAAGACCCAGCAATTCTACTTCCAAGTAACTCCCCAAAGATTTGAAAGCAGAGTCTTGAAGAAATAGTTGCACACACATGTTCACAGTAGCATTATTGACAGTAGTCAAAAGCAGAAGCCACCAAAGTGTCCATCAATATAGATGGATAACAAAATGTGAATGGAATATCATGCGGCCTTAAAAAGGAAAGAAGTCTTGACACAGGCTACAGCATGGATGAACTTGAAGACATTATGTTAAGTGAAAAGAGTCAGTCATGAAAGAAAAAATATTGTATGATTCCATTTATACGGGGTACCTAGAATAGTCAGATTCATAGAGAAACAAAGTAGAATGGTGGTCTTCAGGGACTAGAGGTGGGGAAATGGGGAATGGAGAATTATTATTTAATGGGTATGGAGTTTCAGTTTTGAAGGACGAAAAAGAGTTCTGTGGTGGATTGTGGTAGTTGCACAATATTGGGACTATACTTAATGCCACTGTACTGTGTACCAAAAAAATGATTGAAATGATAAATTTTATGGTTCATATAACATCTTTATTATAAAAATGTCATTATTCTTATCTGTCAGTTTTTCCAGCCTTAACATCTACAGTTTGCCTCTATTATCTGAGTTCTCCGGAGAAACAGAACCCAGTAAGATATATACAAGACATTTATTGTAAGGAATTGACTCTTGTAGTTATAGAGGCTGAGAAGTCCCAAGAGATGTGGTTGGCAAGCTAGAGACCCAGAAGAACTGGTAATATAGTTCCAGTCTGAGTCCAGATTCCAAGGCAGGAGAAGATGGGTGTTCCAGCCTGAAGACGGGCAGAGAAAAGAGTTCCCCTTACTCTACCTTTTTGTTCTATTCAGACCTTCAACAGATCAGTCAAACCTCACCCACATTGGTAGAGTAATCAACTTTACTCAAGCTGCAGATTCAAATGTTAATTTCATCCAGAAGCATTCTCACAGACACATCCAGAATGTTTAACCAACTATCTGGGCACCCTGTAACCCAAATTGACACATAAAATTCACCATCACAGGGCTTGTCTGTACATCATAGGAAGCTTAGCCCCATCCCTGGTCTCTGATCACTAGATGCCAGTAACAACCCCCACGTCTCCAGTTGTGACAACTAAAAATATCTCCAGACATTGCCAAATGTCTCCCAGGGGACAGAATTACCCCTGGTTGAGAACCATTGCTATACATTCTTTAGTTCTTAGGTAAGGAAAATAGATGATCTTTATCGATTTGCATTTGTTTTGCTTTCTTGTATTTGTTTTTAGATTTGCATTTTGTTTGTAATACACATTAATTACCAGTTTGTATTGGGAAGAATGCAGGAATGCTGAGACCTAGAATTTGTTTTGATTCTGGTTGTGTGGCCTGGAACAAAAACAATTGTCCCCTTTTGGGCCTTAGATTTACCTCTCAGTACAAGGTCTGGGGACAAAGATGGGGACGGATGAGCTAGATCATCTCTCTGGCATCTTTTAGCATCAACACACACAAACGCATGAGTCAGAGGAGATTCAAGTAAAAATCTGTAGACTTGAGAAGTAGCATCTTTTTTATCATGCCTAGCATGACAAGGATTGGAAGGACAGAGCTAATTCCTGTTCTTTGCAGGAAATACCTGATCAGTGGCACTCTTTCTTCATTTATTACAAAGCACTTTGTAGAAAGTGCATTTCATAGAGATCATTGGCTTTAATAATTGCTTCTAGGTACCATTTTGAAACTTTTTTTTCAGTACTAGAAAATAGCATGTCATTGGTCTGTTTAGCATGCATGGAGGATGATGATTTCTTTTCAAAATAGCAATTTATAAAAAAAAATTTGGCCGAAACAGTAGGGTTCCTTGGCTATTTTGAAGGAAGAAATTACTAAGATTCAGAATAAGTTTTAAAATAAAAACGACTGTGTGTATATTTGGACTTACTTACATGTTTACATTGGTTGTCCTGGTTCAGCCACATAAGTGGCAGTTTTCACTCTGGGCCAAACATTTTAGCCTTGCCATCCCCCAAATTTGAGATCCATTCCAACCTTTATGGCTCATATTGCTGCCTAAATATTGGGTGGAAACAACAGAAGAACCAAAATAAAATGGGGAGAAGGGCTGGTATTTGAAATAAAAACTAGTCATTAACCAAACCAAACAGGCAGATTGTGCACCCAATTTTTTAGTGTCTCCCCCTCAGCCTCCCCTTCAAAACCTCCCCTCCCCCCATCACCGCCTGCTCCTGGTTTCAGTGCAAAGACTGGCTAAGTGACCACCAAGCAAGAGGCCTGTCACACAGAGACAGGATTTGCAAACACACGATATTTAGGCCTAGAGTTACTTGCAAGTGTGGGGTAGTCACATGAGAACCTGTTGGGAACAAACGATATTAACACCTGTGACAGGAGTAAGTGATCTAGTGGTGAGTTTCACCACCCTGTTGTAAAATATGATTACCAACATTGTAGGGCCCTTAGAAAACCTCGTTACTACTATCAGACATTTTCCTGAGATTTTTCCTTTCTTTTTTCCTTCCCACACACATAATGAAAAATTAAGGTGTAAAAACAATGCAATACATGTTTTAGTTATATAAATGGCTTCACTCTCCACCAAACCAAGTGCAACTCCCATTCATACAGGATAAATTTCCTGGGCAAGTGAATGGAATTAGAACATTTCTTAAAATAATTTGTTAGTGCCTGACAGGTGTTTTGTTTTTTAAAGCATTATGGTGTCGTGATTACGGAGACGGCATTTGGAGATGGGCTGTCTGCGTGTTTGAATTCCGGCTTGACCACTCTGCTAGGTCCTTTTGAAGCAGTTCCACTTCCCGGTCTGTAAAATGGGAATAGCAATGGTGTCTACCTTTTCTGATTGTTGAGAGGAAAAAGTATGTGAATCATTTGCTATTGAATGCCGGCTCTTTTTTGTCATTGAAGGTAGTGTTGATTAGTGGAAGAGACTTGGTCAAATGTTATCTAGAAGGGATAATCCTGTTATAGAATTTGATGGTTTCAGAGAAACTAAAAGAGTTTGTATCTGGGTAGAGCACCATAATCTCTGAGTTTTAAAAAATTTTCATCAGAAAAGCCATCTGCCGGAAGGATGTTGCTTCCCAACTGCCTGTGTGATGAATTGCAGGTGAAATATGAAAACGAGGGGCAATGTCATAATTTTTAAGGACGACATCTTTGGTCACCTAAAGGACCATCTTTTATTCTAAGATGGTGCCCTTTTGGCTTATTTTGGCATTAAGTCCCTCCTGTCAGCTTTTAAAATAGGTTGACGGATGATGATTGTAAATGTTCTCACATGTCAAAAGAAAGAGTTGTCAGCCCTGCACTGGTTTCCCTGGCTGTGCCGGATTCAGGGTTGGGGGTGGGTGGGTGCTCTGCTGATTTATGGTACCAGAGTTCTGAGAGCCTCATCCATGGTAGGAGTCTTGTCTCAGGCCCTTGACAGAGGTCTTCTAGCCACTGCCTAAGTGTCTCCAGTGATGACGTAATGTCTTCTCCTGAGCAGCTTCTACCTTCTACTGAGGCACTGACTGTTCTTTTCTGTTCTATTTTGTAATATACTCTGCCGCCTGGCTCACTATAGTGGAAAGACCACAGGCTTCTACTGCAAATATTATTTTACTTTGGGCATGGAAGGCCCGACTTCTAAATATTAAAAAAGGACACAGATGTAAACACTGAACATGTATGAGAGTCTTAGAATTGTTAATTTCCTTTCTTCTTCCTTTTCCATCCATGGCATCTGTTCACTGCACCTACTTCTCTCCTCTGTAGCAACAGAGAGGCATCTTCTCTGATTTACATGAGAGCTTCAGTTCCTTCCTTCAATCTTCTTTTGACCAGATCTCCTGTATTTTTAGTGGCTCTCCTAGTCAGCATTTAGAGGTCCCTTTCTTTACCAGCTTTCAATTTTTAAGATAGACTATATGAATTTCCTATGTGCCAGCCTTCTGCGAGGGGTACCTCTATGTGCAGAGGAGTAGTAATGACACCTCAAGTTCACAGAGGACTCTGTAGTTTTAAAAATGTCTTCCAGGAGCGCCTGGGTGGCTCAGTCGGTTAAGCCTCCGACTTGGGCTCAGGTCAGATTTCACATTCGTGGGTTCAAGCCCCGCGTCAGGCTCTGTGCTGACAGCTAGCTCAGAGCCTGGATCCTGCTTCCGGTTCTGTGTCTCCTTCTCTCTCTCTGCCTCTCCCCCTCATGCTCTGTCTCTCTCTGTATCAAAAATAAATAAAAACATTAAAAAAAATTAAAAAAAAAATCACTTGTCTTATTAAAAAAAAAAAAATGCCTTCCAATCTCCCCAGACCTGTGGCAGGGGCAGAGGCTTTCCTGTTTGCCCATGAGGAGCCTGAGAGCCTTTCTAAGAACAGACAGACATCATTTAATTTTAGAATTGGGTAGACTTTGCATACCATGTCAGCCTCATATCCCAGAAGAGAAACTGGAAGCTCAGAAGAGTCAAGGGACTTACCTCAGGCCACATGGCCAGAGTTTGGTCAGGCCCCTCGGGAATTAGACTTCATTTTGAAGTTTGATTTTGGTTCAGAAGTTGAACCATTGCACTGTGCTGCCTCTGTGTTGTGCCATGGGCAAAGAGAAGTGTAAAGCAAATAAAAGAGGGCTCTTTGGCACAATGAATTTGCACAGGAAGAGAGCAAATGATTTGTTCTGCCATTCTGTTTAGTTCTTAAAAAAAAAAATCAGCAGCCCAAGTGACAGTAGGGTACACCTTTTGGGAAGAAAGTCTACATTGGGTGCTATTGTACAAGGATTTTTTTTTTTTTTAATTTTAGGAAGAAAGCATGCAAGCAGAGGACAGGGGCACAGAGAGAAAGAGAAAGAATTCTAAGTAGGGAGCCCGAGTGTGGAGCCCGAGCCCCATGACCCTGGGATCATGACCTGAATTGAAATCAAGAGTCAGATGCTCGAGGCGCCTGGGTGGCTTAGTTGGTTAAGCATCTGGCTTCGGCTCAGGTCATGATCTCACGGTTTGTGGGTTCGAGCCCCATATCGGGTTCTATGCTGACAGCTAGCTCAGAGCCTGCTCAAGCTGTCTCTCTCTGTCTCTCAAAAATAAAAACATTAAAAAAAATTTTTTAGGAGAGTCAGATGCTCAACCTACTGAGTACCCAGGTGCCCCTCAGGAAGGACATTTTGTAGAGACTTTGAAGAAAATTAGATTCAGTTATGGGAGGAAACAGTAGAGGAATGTCCCGTGTGAGGGGTGTAGGGCAGTATTTCCTAAAATACCTGTGGTGATGGGCTAGTTTAATTTCTGATCCGGAGTGATTTGATACTTTTGTAAAACATAATAAAGATGAATTTTTCATAAAATAAAATGGAAAACATACAGTGGAAAAATACCAACCCAAAGGTCTTATTCTTTGATTGTAGACATAAAATGATTTTACCAAGTTGGGAAGATAGGAACTTTCAGTCTGGTCGCATTGTGGCATGTTAACAGTTTACGGCCCGGCCCCACATTTTGAGTGGCACTGATCTAGTATGAACAAAAGTGGGAAAAGTAGGTTATAGTGGTGTGGAGGGGATGGGTCACAGTTGGTCTGAGGGAGGCAGACCTGACCAGAGCAGGAGAGTGTAGGAAAAGCATAAGAAGAAAAGGAAAGTGAAGATGATGGTAACCGAGAGAGTACCTCAACTTTGAACGGGGAAGGGGAGCTTAAATTTGGCACCATGAGCAATGGGGAGCCCCTGCAGGTTCTTGAGCAAGGGAATTGGCTAGTCAGTGCCGTTTCGTATGATACTCCTGGATATTTGAGGTATTTACTGCTGTGGGTAGCCTCTGTGTATATCTAAAACTCCTTTACTTTATGTAAAATACTTTTCCTTGATTTCTGCTTTTCTTCATTTTCATCTGTTTACATCATTCAGATAGCAGAAATGCCTGCCCTGTATTTGCCGTTGAGCCTTGTCTGGGCTGGATGCTTCTCTCTAGAGCAGGTTGGCCATTTCCCCACACTCCCTCTCCTGTCACTTTCCCACTGTGCAGTTGCATTCAACTGCAGGTACCTTCCAGAACATGTCTGACTTTTTAAAACAAGTACAGTCGACCCTTGAACAACACCGGCTGTATTTTCATGAAAATGTATTTTCTCTTATGATTTTCTTAACGTTTTCTTTTCTCAGGCTTATTGTAAGAATAGTTTATAATAAAACATATAAAATGTGTGTCCTCTTTATGTTATGGGTAAGGCTTCTGATCAACAGTAGTCATTAAGTGGGGAGTCACAAGTTTTATTCGGATTTTTGACTGTGCGGGAAGTAAGGGGGTCGTCACCTCTACCCCAGTGTTCTTTAAGGCTCAACTGTCCTTGTTTTGCTTCTGAGCATTTTGAAAACAAGGTCAAAGATGGAGATTGTAGAGGGAGGGTGTGTAGGTGGAAAAGGCTATGTGGGAGGGGGTATTTAGGGAACTGTAGAGACTAAGTGAAGTTGGTGCTCCTGATACATGGAATGCCTTTTGTATTCTTTATCCATGAGGGAGTGTCAGTGCTTTGCTATGTAGATCAGGATTTGGTTCCTGTCATTACACGACCAAGAATTTGCCCAAGACCTGAGGCCAGTAACCAGTAAGAGGATATGGACATGATATTTTATGGCCCACGTGTATGGGGCAATGGAGTCCTAAGGAGAGGAGTGGCATGGACGGTTCCATACGGTGGAAAGATTGCTTTGGGTGCCCAGTGCAGGTTGAATTGGAAAGGGCCAGTCATGTAAGCTGGGAGACAACCTTGGAGGCTACTGCGGTGGTTCTTGGAGAGAGGGTGGTGGCTTGCAGTAGGGACTAGGGTGAGGGAGAAAGGATGGAGCCGCTGTTTCGGCGCTTATCACATATTGGATGCTCCTCATGGAGGCCCAGGAAACAGTTGGGTTATATTTTATATGGGCTGTTTTAGAAAGCAGAGAAGTGCAAAGAGCATTTTAGAAAGAATAGCTGTTATCAAGAGTTACTTGAATGCCTGCACCTCCGTTCCCCTGAGGGTGAGCCCTCAGCCATTTGGAAAAATCGGCTATCCTGGACAACTCGTTCTTTGGGAGCTCTGGTTTGGCTATATTCATGCGGAGTATAATCTGTGTGTGTGTCATTGTTTAATTGTTGGCATGTAGTGACTCAACTGGTAATTTAAATTAATAGACTGTGCATATAAGCACACTATTGTTCTTCTTAGATCTCGATGGAGCTTTGATTGGCACTTAAGTGATGGTGTATTTGAATTAATTACCGTAGCTGAGCAAGAGCTGGGAAAACACATTAGGAACAAAATAGAGAGTTGTGATGTAGGAGTGGAAGGAATACATGCAAAGTGAGAGTGCGCCCAGAATGAACGCTCCTGCTGTAGAGAATGGAGAAGTGGTTACCAGGCGCTCCGGGACGTCTGGGGCCCGTGGACACCCGGACACCGAAGGAGGTGTGCTCGGCTGGTAGTCTCAGCCGCTCACTGAAGGTGGCTCCTCCTGCCCCTGCCGCCCCCGCAGGAGGGAGCGGCGTGGCGTGGGTCCCCCTCGCCCTGTCCCTCAGGGTCCTAGCCCAGACATTGCCACCTCAGGCAGGCTCTTCCTCACATGTTTACACACATCCTCTTTAAACCTCGTGTTACTTTTCCTTTTCTCTTTTAAATCTTGCCCAGTTACCTCAGGAAATTCTCTCCCTTTCTTTGTTCTATTCCCAGAGCCAAAATAAGAGGGGGGAAAGAAATCTAGTTCTGGTTAATATTCATGAGATTCATGCTGTGATAAAGCTATTGACAAATGGTCCAATTACCAAATCCTGCAACTAATATAGGTACTGATTACTTGGCAGCCATTGAGAGGGTAGTGCTTCACCTCCTCGAAGCTTCTTCAGGTTCTTCCTTACCTTCCTGATCATTCCCTTCCTATTTGTCTCTCAAGCAGAGTTACTTCTAAATTGTTTTTCTCAGGCACCTTCTTTATTGTCCTGCGTGTCCTCTTTGTGTGATGCCATTTGCTGCTGCAATCTTAATTCTTCATGTTGCCAGCTCACACGCCTTTCCCCCCCTCCCTGGCGTGTTCTCAGTTCTGGGCTTGAATTTACAACCACCTGCTGCGTAACACCACACAACCTGAGAGACCCTATGCACGTTTCCCTCCTGTCACGTCCCCAGCTCGTGGGGGCGTCACAGTCCCAGCTCTGGGGACGAAGCACCATGGGGCCATCTCTAAGGTTCACTTTTACTTTTTTCCTCAGCCTCTGATCACAAAGCTCTTGCTGGTTCCACCTCAGAGAGGGCTCTTCTCTATCTTTTCCTCTCTGTCCCTTGTGCTGCCATTTTGGTTTCCAGAGCTCCTTGTCCTTCACAGGGGCTCTCCACCTCAGCCTTCTTGCCTCTACAGTCGCCCTTTCAGACCACCACCAGATGTGTTTGCACATTTGTCAGCTTACCCCAGGCACCCAGGGAGTGCTCACAGAACACTAGCATACTTCACCGTATTCCAGAAAAGAATTTAAGATCGCTTACAAAAACCTGTAACATAAACTACAGAAGAGGTGAACCCCAAACTTAAATTGGGACAAGAAAAGATCACTTGCAGGCAGGAATTACTGAAGCTACGTACCTAATGTATACTTTTGAGGAAGGGGTTACAATTTTAGCTTGGAGAACCTTAGTACCTGCTAGGAAGGGGGAGTGGTTCCATATTGTCCAGAAGATAAAAAAGACACATTTTGCAGGAGAAACCCAGCTGTTCTTGGAACTGAGATCAGAGAGAACTTTCCCCCAGGGCTCTGGCAAAGGGAAGACTGTGTAGCTTCACAAATAATAACCTCGTCTCATTCTTAGAACACCCATGGCAATCAGTTTCATAGGGCTGCTACTCTGAGCATTGCTCTGTGGAGGCCGGAAGCAGAGTGCCAACATGAAATTTAAGTCAAGGTAGAGGGAATGGAAAAACTGTGCCTGTCTACCAGAATTGCTTTGCAAATCGGGCTTCTTTACATCGCTTTGAAAAATAGCCTTCCATAGCTTCTGGCTTCTGTCCTCAAAACTGTTACGTGGGCCATCAGTGTCCTCTGTAATCTGAGCCTGTGTTGTCATCCAAGGTTGCCCCTGACCCCTGAACTCCACACCCCAGCCTGGCCAGTATACTTGCACTTTCCTGACTGGTTCTGTCCTCTAGAATCCACCTTCATGCAGGCTGTTCCTCTAGCTTTGGAGGCCCTTCTCTTTCTCTACCTTTTTACCCTGTTTGCATTCAACTGTCTTTTTTTTTTTTTTGTAATGTCAGAGGGAACTACTCATCATGCCCCTAAAGATTTGACAAACAACAAGCACAGAGGGTATACGCTCTTTATGTACAACTGACCTATCAGCATCAAAGCATCCACATCTTACAAAGGCCTCCAGAGTCCCACTTGAGCAATTTTACTTCATCTTCAACTTAGTGCTTTCAAGGCCCAGTATTCTTAACAAGCAAGAGACTTCTTGCCCATGTACTTGGTCAAGTGCAGGTAGCATTGGTTTGTTTCCATATTCTGGTTGTAACATTTGTCCAGTAGTTGAATACACTGAGGGGCTGTGCCAAGCTTAGCCATGAACCTCGGAATCTAAGCACCATTTAACACATAGCTCCTGGGGAAGTTGTTTTCCCAAGTTCCAAAGTGTATCGCTGAAAACATCACTGCTACTTGCTCCGGCTTAAGATAGTAGAAAGATCCCCGGACTAAGATTTATCTTTTTGATTCTGACCTTGGTTCTTTAATTAATTAATTATTGAGCCCTCCCCCCCCTCGGGCCTCAGTTGCCTCATTATTATAATGAGATGATGAGATTAGATGGTGATCAGGCAGTGATAATATTAAAAATAATAACTGCAGACTGTGATGGAGTTTTTCCTATGGGCTAGGTGCCGGGCTGGCCCTGGCTGGAAGTCACATCATCTGATTCTCACAACGATGGTCTGAAGTCAGAAGTGTTCTGCCAGTTTCACTTGAGGAAACTGAGGCACCGAGAGATGAAGGGACTTGTGCCGGGTTACACAGCTAACAAGTGAGGAGCGCTGTCTTCAAACCCAAGGCATTTGGTTTGGCTTCTGGGAGAAGCATTTAACCATGATGCTTTCTAGTTCAGCGGTTCTGTGAGATGCTATTTTTAGGACAAAGCCTGTATTTTAAAATTTTGAGGAAGAAAAATTAGTTTTACTGAAATCCAAATTTACATCATTTCTCCCAAGCTATTTTTAAACCCAGGAACTCGCATTTAAATGAATGCTTTGCTCTCTCTTACTTTTCCACAAACGTATTTGTATGTAGGGTTATTATTTGGGTATAGCAATAACCTTTGGGAGGAAATCTGTCATTAGTCCTCTTTTCTGTCTGTAAAAAATGTTACGTTCCTGAGTGTTCCAGAAACGGGGCAGTTATAAAAATTTGTAAAGAAGAGGATATTTTATGTGCCCTTTCTTCCTGCCCGCAACCAGGCCGTTGACTTCCTTTAGATGACTGGAAAATTAAGCCTTCTTTTGACTTTATTTTTTTTGGAAATGTTAAGTACATACTTGCTACCATGACCATTAAAGCATTTAACACAGCGTCCAACATGCCATTCACTCAGCTGTGGCCACACTGTTTGCCACAGACTTGGGACATAGTGGTGAGCAAAACACACCCCTTGCCCTAATGGAGCATCTGGTCTGGCTGGAGGAGCAGGAAGTTGACCTAAGTGATCTTTGCAAACGCTACAGATGTTTGATAAGCTGTTGTTCATACAGTATTATACAGACGTGGAATTACAGCCTTTTATTTAAACCTTCCCGTGGCAGTCCAAACCAAGATTTCCACCTTTTCCCATCACGACGAATTCACCATCATTCAGTCATACCTATTGCTGTTAATGGGATGATCCTGTAACTTATCATCCCAGTGACTAAGAGGGAAAAGGAGCAGCATTAATAATTATGCTGAGATAATAGGTATAAACTTGGGTTGTCCCAGGCAGACTGGAGTTTATTGGCATCCTGCGGAATGGTATCTGAACTAACCTTCGAATCTTAGAATCTTTAATGATAGGTTAAACTCTTTTTGGAAAGAAAGAGAGAGAGTGTGTGTGTGTTTGTGTGTGTGTCTGTGTGTGTCTGTGTGTAAGTCAATTATTTCACTGAGGGTTAATGTATTAAATATTCTCTTCCTTATGGGAGTTTATTTTCTAAGATATTATTTCTTCTCTGCTTACCAGTTAATCAAAAAGTGCTCCAATAAACATTGCCAACTGCAAAATTGAGAGATTTTCTTAGATCCTGTAAACATCCTATAGCAATAACTCTCTGAAGGTATTTTGGAAGGTCCTAGAATATATTTGTGTCTCTTTTTTTAACAATCAAATTTCAGGGTAGCCCATTGTTTTCCGTCCAAGGTAAGAAAAAAAGGACCATATGATCCATGTAGATTGCAAAAATTAATAAAAATTAACGTTTTTATTTCTGGCTTTTATAACTTAAAGACTTGGTACAAATGGAGTTGTCAAGGAGTATTACAAAACCAAATTTGAGGGGTGCTTGGGTAACTCAGTTGGTTAAGCAGTCCAACTCTTGATTTTGGCTCAGTTCATAATCTCACAGTTGTGAAATTGCCCAGTGCAGAGCCTGCTTAAGGGTCTCTCTTTCCCTCTCCCCTGCTCACATGTGCACATGCTCTCTTTCAAAACCAAAACCCAAACAACAACAACAACAAAAACAAATTTGAGAATCTTTTTCCCAAAGATTCAGGACTATCTCAGATTTGATTGCATAGCTTCTTCTATACTGAATAAATCATTTGTGATTTTAATAAGTTGTTAAGTCATTCCCAAGGGAATATCTTGAATGATTTTTTATAAACCATCATTATCAATGTCTGTTGTCTTACAGTCAACAGAAATGATTGAGTCATCTCAGTTATAATTTTGAGTCATTCCTTTAAGGATAGAATCTGTTTTATGAGCCTTTTTTAAAATGCCCATCAGAGAGAAGAAGGGAGAGTGTATATTTGGAAGGGGTATTGCATGCCTCATAACCTGAAGGGGAGCAGTTGCTCCACAAAGCCTGCATTAAAGGGTTAGTGAAATCTCAGAAAGCCTTCTCTTAGTTCAGGCCTTGACCTTATCATTAAGATTTTTCCTCTTAATATAATGATGTCAGTGCCTCAATGTCTTAGAATTTGGAGCTTTTCTTGCCTAAGATGATTATTGGATGTACAAACAGTGATTTGTCCTATACTTCTAGAAACCCCCATAGAAAAATGGATGAACACAGAACTTTAAGAAAGAGATAAACAATATAAGAAAGTGCCAATCAGAGGGGCACTCTGGTGACTCAATCTGTTAAGCATCTGACTCTTGGTGTTAGCTCAGGGCATGATCTCACGGTTTGGTGAGTTTGAGCCCTGCGTTGGGCTTGTGCTGACGGTGCAGAGCCTGCTTGGGATTCTCTGTCTCCCTCTCTCTCTCTGCCTCTCCCCCACTTGTGCTGTCTCTGTCTCTCTCAAAGGAAATAAATAAACTTAAAAAAAGTGCCAGTCAAAGCTGAAGAATACAATAACAGAAATGAAAAATATACCAGAGGGAATAAATTGTTTGTTAGATGATACAGAAGCATGGATTAATGATCTGGAAGTCCACATAGTGGAAATCACTCAAACTGAACTTCAAAAAGAAAGAATTTTTAAAAGTGAGGGTAGACTAAGGGACTTCTGGGACAATGTGAAGCATACTAACATTCACATTATAGGGACCCAGAAGGAGAAAAGAGGGAGAAAGGGGCAGAAAATTTTTGGAGAAGTAGTACCTCTGAAAACTTAACCTAACCTGGGAATGGAAATAGACATTGGGATGCAGAAAGCACAGAGTCCCAAATGAGATGAACCCAAAGAGATCTATACCAAAATACATTATAATTAAATCTGAAAAAAGTTAAAGATACAGAACTTTGAAAGCATCAAGAGAAAAGCAGTTAGTTACATATAAGGAAACCCTCAGAGACTGTCAGCCAGTTTTTCAGCAGAAACTTTGCAGGCCACAAGGAAGTAGCATAATATATTTCAAAGTGCTGAAAGGATAAAACTTACGCCAAAAATATTCTGCCTGGCAAGGTTATCATTCAGAATTGAAGAGAAGGTAAAAAGTTGCCCAGACAAATAAAAGCTAAAGAAGTTCATCACTACCAACCCAGCTTTACAAGAAATATTAAAGGGACTTCTTTTTTTTTTTTTTAATGTTTATTTATTTTTGAGAGAGAGAGACTGTGAGTGGGGCAGGGGCAGAGAGAGAGGGAGGCATAGAATCTGAAGCAGGCTGCAGGTTCTGAGCTGTCAGCACAGAGCCTGACACAGGGCTTGAACTCATGAACTTTGAGATCATGACCTGAGCCAAAGTCCGATGTTGAACTGACTGAGCCACCCAAGTGCCCCTGAAGGGACTTCTTTAAGTGGAAAAGAAAAGGCTTTAAATAGAAATAAGAAAATATATGAAAGAAAAATATCTCATTGGTAAAGCAAATATAGTAAAGTAGTGAACCAAACACTTATAAAGCAAGTATGAAGTTTTAGACATAAAAGTAAAATTAACTATAATTACAAGTCATTAAGGGATACACAAAATAAAAAGGTGTAAAATATGACTCCAAATAAACAACAAATACACACACACACCTATCAGTAATTATTTTAAGTGTAAGTGGATTAAATGCCTTTTTAAAAAGTTTATTTATTGTAATCTCTACACCCAACAAACTCATGGCCCCAGTATCAAGAGTTTCATCAGCTTCCAACTGAACCAGCCAGGCTCTCTTCTCTTCTCTCTTCTCTTCTCTTTCTTTTCATTTTTCTTTTCCTTTCCTTGTTGTAAGTGGGGTAAATGCTTTAAGCAAAGGACATAGGGTGGCTGAGTGGATAAAAAGGAAAAAAAAAAAACCAAACAAGACCCATCTCTATGCGGTCTATGTGATCTCACCTGAGATCTAAAGACACACACAGACTGAAAGGGAAGGTATAGAAAAAGATATTTCATTCAACTGGAAACAGAAATAAAGCTACAGTAGCAATACTTATATCAGACAAAATAGACTTTAAAACAAAGTCTGTAGCAAGAGGCAAAGAAGGGCATAGGATAATGATAAAAGGACTAATCCAACAAGAATATGTAACACTTGTAAATATACACCCAATGTATATATAAGGCAGTAGTATTAACAGAGACAAAGGGAGAGATTGACAGTAGTATAATAATAGCAGGAGGCCTTACCACTCCATTTACATCAATGGATAGATCATCGAAACGGAATTAATAAGGAAACATTTGCCTTAACATAGTTATTGGACTTCATATATACAGAACACTGTATTCAGAAACATAATAGACATTCTTCTTAAATGCACCTGAAACGTTTTCTGGGATGGATCACATGATATGCCACAAAACAAGTCTCAGTAAATTTAAGAAGCTTGAAATCCTATCAAGTATCTTTTCCTACCACCACAGAATGAAGCTAGAAATCAATTACAAGAAGAAAACTGAGAGAGACGCTAACACGTAGAGACTAAACAACACGCTGCTGAGCAACCAATTGGTCAATGAAGTTATCAAAGAGGAAATTTAAAATTAAAAAAAAAAAAAAATACCTGAGACCAAAGAAAATGAAAAGAAAAAGGTCCAAAATCTATGGGAAGCAGCAAAGCCATTCTAAGAGGGAAGTTTATAGATGAAGGAAGACTTTCAAGGTTATTAATTGCTTTGAGCCAAACTTGTGCTGGGAAAGCAGCTGTAGTTGTGACTCCATTCAGGTGGAAGAATAAAAAATATTTGGCTTTAATAGCCAAGCCCTTGAATTTCTGTTTCTGACTATATTTCACGGACCGTATATATGAACCTCAGTAAGACAGAAACACACATACGCTGAACCAGAATTTCCTGAAACGGTCCTTACTGTTACTACATTTGACATTTTATTATTTTTTCTATTTTATTCTATTCTTTCTTATTTTTAATTTTTAAGAAAGTTGGCAATGACCCATTAAAATGATTTCACAACCCATTAACTGGTGGTGAGTTGACGTTTAAAACAATATGCGTCTAAACAGAAGTTTTTGTGGGTGTTTGAAGGCAAGGACCGTGAAGTAATGTTTTCCTGTCAGTGGTGTTAATAAGTGTAGCCATAATAAAACATAAACCATTTAGTTAATTAGAATATTTACCATAATAAATGCTGTTAGATTGATTTCTTTTATGAATGGTGCATTTTGTCTGCTAGGATGAAGTAATTGAGTGTTTCCAATCTTCCCAGCTGACAATCCTTACAATACTTCTTGTTGATGTTAAATGGACTATTGAAATACCATTCTGTCTGTGTGTCTTGGCTGGTAATGAGCACTGTTTTGTCATCGTTAGGGTTACCAGAACAGCTGTTGACACCCGAAGAATGCCTGAGAACACCCGTTAAGTAGCAAGAAAACAAGGAATATTAGAGTTTAACCCTTGTCTGTTCCCGGGGTGCCAGATGCTAGGGTACTTGATCAAACTATTAAAAAGGAAAGCGATGTTCTTTTTCTCTTTGGAATTCAGTTTTTCTTTGCCATTTGGGAAACATTACTCCAGATTTCAAGCATTTTATGTGCTCTTTAGAGCACATCCCACACTTGAAAACTAGGCTCTGTTTAAAAAGACAACAAAAAACCTCTAAAAACAAGCCGGACTTGTTTCAGTATTAGAAAGTACTGAATTAGCCTACTTTTTATTTTTTAAAGTTGCTCCTCTAAGGATGTATACTTTAAGCCACACCTGCCTTTCGTTGTGGTGTGGTATTTTCACACCAGTGTTTTGTTCTCTCCCTCTTCTAACTCGTTGGGTTAGCATCTCCTTGAAGAACACACCCTTAAATGTCTCCTAGGCTGTATTGCTTCATTGAGAGCATAAACAATTACAGCATAAAATATTACCTTTGGAAATGAAGTCATGCGTCTTTCTTAATTGTGGAACCCTTGTAATTCCGAAGGGGGTATGTTTTAAAAGTCTGTGCTCATTCACACACTTGCTAACACAAGCAAATGTGCCCATGAATATAGGAAAAACATGAATCTAAGAGTTGCTTATTTTCTACTGATTATGCATGGAATGTGCAGAATCAGGAATGCCAAAGTAGGAGTCATAATGATAGATTTGGAAAAAACCTGAGAATTAGCAAGCACAAAATATTTTATAGTCCGAGAAGCTGTGTTCCAGAAGGGCTGGATTTCTTCTTTCCCTCCTTTCCTGCCATTGTAATGTATGGCTGCCAAAATGATCTATCTATGGTGAACTTGACATGCTTAAACTTCCTTTGGCAGCTCCAATTTCTGGAGGTCACATCAAGGCTTTCGGGATATACTTCCTGTGGATCTCGGTAGCTTCTCTCACCACCTGTAGCCATATTGCTTATAATGTTCAGGTTCCTGGGTAGGTTTCTCTCTTTGACCATTGTGGTTTTATCTCACTAGATCATGCTTTCACAACCGACAGTCCCTGGCCCTGGAAGGTACCCCCCACTCAAACAAACAAGTGATCTAGTTCAAAGTCTTTCATATTTTTCCCCCCATGAATCCAGTGAGGACTACATTTTACATCATGAAACAGTATATATGCAAAATCTAAATAATTGTGAAACAGTACTCGTTCTTTTTCTAGGTGATATACTTAATTTGATATTAGGTATTTATTACAATTTTTTTTAATGCGATTTGCCACCTGCTAACTACATTTCATCTTCCTCTCTGCACTAGCAGCTTGCTCTGGGAAGGTTGGAAGTGTTTGGGAAATGTTTTTAGTTGCACTAATTAGTGCGCCAGGGGTAACGGGTGCCAAGTGCCCTATAGTGAGCAAGGTTGTCTTGAATAATGAAGAGTTATCCTGCTCAACATGCCAATTGCGTCTCGGCTGAGAAACAGTGCCAACCTCATGAGTGAGAGCACAGATTGAAATAGCAGCTCTCCATAAAGTAATATCTGTCCTTTATACCTTGGCACAACAGCCTTGCCTTTGGAAGCCTTTCTCCAGTTCCAAGTTTGGTTGCTCATCTTCCCTGGCTGTGCTGCACACATCACAATATTTACTTATTGTTTATTGTTGCCTTTCTGCTGTCTCAGAACACCCCTCGAGTAAAGCTGTCTGACTTCTCTTTATATACCCAGTACCCAGCACACAGGCACAAACCTAATAGGTTTAGTAAAGAGAGAATGAAGAGGCTCAGTCTCATGTTGTGCTACAAGTAGATAGTAGAGGTTGGAAGAACAACACAAATGAAAAAGCAACAGAACAAAACTGCATCTTTCCTGACCCTGAAGCCAGGAGGTAATGTATATGTTCTTATTTATAAAAGCCAGGTACGGCCGTTGAGGTTTAATTTACATATGGTAGAACTCGCTTTTTAATGGACATTTCTAAGCGTTTTGATAAATACAATCATATAACCACCATCAAAATCAAAATATAGAGTATTTCCATCACACCAGAAAGTTCTCCTGTGCCCTTTTGTAGCCATCCTGTCCCCCGTTCTATCTCCTACTACATCCACCAGCTGTTGGCCCCCACTGCTCAGCTTTCTGTCCCTAAACGTTTGCCATTTCTGGTATGCCGTAGAGATAGAATACAGGGGCAGTTGGGATGGCTTAGTCCATTTAACATATGACTTCAGCTCTGGTCTTGAGCTCACGATTCGTGAGTTTGAGCCCCACGTGGCTCTGAGCTGTCAGCACAGAGCCTGGTTTGAGTTATGTGTCTCTCTCTCTTTGCCCCTCTCCTGCTTGTACTCCATCTCTGCTCTCTCAAAAATAAACATGAAAAAAATTAAAAATAAATGGAATACAGTGTGTATTTTTTTGAGTCAGGCTTTGCATAAGACACTTGAGATTCGTCCACGCTCCTGCTTGTTTCAGTAGTCTCCTTTTGTTGCTGGGTATTATTCCATTGTATAGATACACCAGAGTTTCTTTATCCATTCACCAGGTAAAGTATATTTGGGTTGTTCAGTTTTTGACCCTTATTTATATACCTAGCATTGCTGAGTCATATGGTCATAAGCACATGTTTATAAAAATCTGCCATTTGCTCCTGGGGGGCTCACTAGGTTAAGTGTCCGGCTCTTGGTTTTGGCTCAGGTCATGGTCTCACAATTCATGAGTTCAAGTCCCGTGTTGGGCTTCCTGCTGAGAGCATGGAGCCTGGTTTGGATTGTCTTTCTCTTCTTTCTCTCTGCCCCTCCCCTGCTTGTGTGCTCTTTCTCTCATAATAAATGAATAAACTTAACAACAACAACAAAAAACCCCACAAAGAATCTGCCAAACTGTTCTCCAAAGTGGTGGTACCATTTTGCATACCTACTAGCAGTATATGAGATTCCTGTTGCTCCATATCCTTGTCGGGACTTGATATTTTCAGCTGTTTTTCTTTCATACTTTAGCCGTCCTGATAGCTGTGTGGTGTGGTGGCCTGTGATTTACTTTGCATTTCCCCATTGCCTAATATTGAACATCTTTTTATGTGCTTTCTGCCATTCGCGTAATCTTTGGTGAAATGTCTGTTTAAATCTTTTTGCCCACTTAAAACTCCAGTTTATTTTCTTACTGAATTTTGAGAGTATTTTCTATGTTATAGGTACAATTCTTTTATCTTCTGTGTTTGGCAAATATTTTCTTCCAGTCTATTTTGTGTTTTTTCACTTTCTTAGCATGGCAATATGCCTTTGAGAGTCTTTAATAGAAAAATTCCAAAGGGGCCCGAGGTAGAGGTTTTTTAATCCAGTAGAGTAGATAATCATAAAATGAATGAAACATTATTCTCTATATCTCTTCTAGCAAAATGTTTTCATTTTTTTAAGATTTGAAGTTGACGTTTTCTCCAGCCTTTCTGTATTTTTAGGAAGATTATATTGTAGAATATCCAAGTACTTTACATAGATAATGACTTTACAAGGTGATAACTTCTCTCTGCTCTAACTGAAATTTATTTTTAAGCATCAGTATGGTGGGTTGTAGCAAATACCTTTCTAAGGACTGCAAGTCTGCAGGGAAGCAGGTTTTGGAATCTTTTCCACTTGAAAAGAGAGTCTTTGTGTTTGAAATACCAAGCAAGGCTCTAGATCACACAGAGCCGATTTCTCCCGCCTAAAACCGTAGTACAAATGTTGCACGTGGTATTAGAGGGCTGTCTGTTGTGACATTTCATTGGATTCTAGCAGTACCAAAAAACATAGAAGATCAGGAAAACCTCTCTGGAGCAAAATCTGAGTGAAGTGGTATAATAAACTGTTTTGGCCTCATGTCAGTAGTATAAAGAGCAGTATCTTCAAATATACACAGCTACCCTGATTGCTTTCAAAATGTAATAATGCATATTTTATTTTATTATTTTATTTTATTTTTTATTTATTTTTGAGAGAGAGCAAGTGTGAGCAGGAGAGGGACAGAAAGAGAAGGAGACACAGAATCCGAAGACAGTCTCCAGGCTTTGTGAGCCCGATGCGGGGCTGGAACCCACAAACCGTGAGATCGTGACCTGAGCCGAAGTTGGATGCGTAACTGACTGAGCCACCCAGGCACCCCAATAATGCATGTTTTAACAGTTAAATTTAATTGGGTGTTGCAATAAAATATAGTGACAGTAAGTGGAGAATAGAGTGATGGATTTTAATTTAAAAAAGGAGAAAAGAACTGTGAGCATATCGTTTGACACAAAAGCCTCACCATCCTAACACATTGCCTTGCACATAAGTACCTCATGTTAAATGGGTGACGCAGGATCCCCTTTTACAGGAACATCCCTAGCTAATTTTCCTTTGGCGTAGTGGTATTCAGTAACAAAGAGTTTCTCGTCCAATGATGTACAGCCTGCCAAAAATAGCATCAAGATAACATGAGATGGCAATATAGTAAAACCTTGGTTTGCAAGCATAATTTGTTCTGGAAACATGCTTGTAATCCAAGGCACTCATATATCAAAGCAAATTTTAAGAACCATTGGCTCAGTTGTGATCAGGTGACCTTGGCTTGCAAGACATTGCTTATTTATCCAGTTAAAATTTATTAGAGATGTTTGCTTGTCTTGCAGAACAAGTTACTTGCAGTCCAAGGTTTTGCTGGATTTGTACTTTTATTAAAATATATTTTCAAAGACGTTTTTATTTTACTTTGTAAATGAAGAATCTTAGGTGGCAATCGGTAAACATGTTCAGAACTGTGTGATTTCACATTTGTAAAAATATATACCATACGTAGAAAAAAACCTGTAAGGACACCCATGAAATAGGACCAGGGTTATTGCTGGGTATTGAGATTGTGAATGGTTTTCTCTGTATTTCCGTTTTTAAGAAACGAATATACATGGATCACTTTTATAAAAAGAAGAGTGAGAGAGGGAGAAAAAGAGATTGCTTGCCTAAAGGTATGGAATCCTGTCAGAAAAGAAATGAACCCTTCATGAGCTTTGACTAGGATTTGGTGTTCTGTTTATGTCAGCGCAATTGGTGGACAAGAGAGACCTTCCCTTCCAATTTGTTCAGCCAGAGGCATCGTTCAAATTTAGTTCTAGATTTTTGTTTTTGTTCATACGGTAGACTTCTGTGATTAGAGACTGACCTGAAAATTTTGGCTAATTACAGAAGACCCTAGAAAAGTCATTGGGATATCTATTATCAACATGTGCTTGTTGAATTTAAAGACACAACCATTTCCTAGAGAACATGAAAGAACCTAGTGTTCTCTAGAACCTGGATGTTGTTTAGGGACTTTAAACTGCTGGGTAGTATTCAAGATATCATCAACAATGTAGCAGTAGCCGTACACTTTTATCTAGTGCAAATAGGAGGGCTTATTCAAATTTAGATAACATTGGGTCAATCACAGTATATTGCAAATTAAATAATTCTGTGGCAGGAGGCCCAGACCCAGAGAGCATACAATGGCGGAGTCAATGGTGGTACACGTTCGGCCATCAGCAAACAGGTTAGGCTTGCTTCTGGAGCATTTTACGGGGATTTTAAAAAGGTACCTTGTTGAAACACGATGTTCCTTTTTACTCTGTAGAAACTTTAGAAGTAGTGAATTTTATGAGGGAAAAAAGATGAGAGTTTAACCACTGGGGAGATTTAGCAGTTTCAATTAAACAATTGTACCCTTTAAATTTTAATTTTGAAGCCAGCCACTGCTAGTGTTTGAGCATTCAGCTTTTTCTTTTCTTTTCTTTTCTTTCCTAATGAAGTAATGTGCTTTTGTATTTCTGATCTCTGCGGTAAAAATTTGGGAGTATTACATTGTGTTGGCATAATCTGCTGGCGTATGTTCTGTTCTAGTTAATGTATTTTGAGAGAACTAAGTTTAAAGAAATCTGTTATGGAACAAATATGTATAGAAAAGATACATTCAAACACCCCTTTAAAAGTTCTGGGTTCTGTTCACTGTTTTTAATCACTGAACTCCGAAGTCATCCTAATAATGGCTCTTGTCTTCCCTTGTCCTTCCAAAAATTTCCTATAAGAATGTAATTCTTTCCTTCCTTCCTTCCTTCCTACCTTCCTTCCTTCTTTCCTTCCTCTTCTCCTTCCTTTCTTTCTCCCTCCCTCTCTTTCCATTTCTTCTTTTTCTCTTTCTTCCTCTCTCTCTTACTTTATGCTTAATTAGCACCTCAATGCCTACAGAAGGAACTTTTTTCTTTTAAACTGAAGTATTTGACCTCAAAGGGCTTCTTCAAGCTTAAAAATCTTTGACTGCTGGAGTTCTGGCGGTTAGAGTCTAGTTTTATAGTTGGAATGATTCCAGGTTCTAGGTCTTCTGTACCATTTAATGTTTCTCTTGTGTAACACTGGTTTTTGAAATTTCTGGGGGAAAAAAGGCCACCAAAGGCAGTGTGCCACTTGGCCTGCTAGCTTTCATGACACTGGACTCGGCCAGCCAGCTTCCAGGAGCAGCAAAAGTATGGAGGATAGTAAGCTGATATCTTATCATTTATTTAGCTTCTTCTGTGTGACTTGACATTTTCTGGTCTTCCCAGCAGTCTCCAAGGTCTGGTTATTACTGCCTTTTTTTCCCAAGTGAAGAAGCCAGGGCTCAGGAGAGATGAGCAGCTTACCCATGACTGCACAACTAGTCTTCGTAAAATCATAAGTAGACCTTGGTGTGTGTGGCTGCCAACCTGTGCACTTCCAGCTATGCCAGGCCAGACCCAGTTACGGCCAGCAGCCCTCTTAACATTGCCCTCCGAGACATTTGCGAGTGGGCAGTGCTCTGACCTTGCATGATTTTTGGTTTTCTATGGTAGATTTATTTTCTTCATAGGGACCCGGGATGTCAGATCACTGAGTTTAACTTCAGAGGTTACTGCTGAAAGATCGTGTTGCTCATATGAAAGTCAAACCACTGATCTCGAGGTTTATCTTTTAGCTGAACATTTTCTATACAAATTTGTAACTTAACGTATTTTGTTAATTCGTATGGCTTGTGAGCCTGAGATGTTTGTAATTATGGTGTAGAGTTTTCCTTTGTAAATTGTTACAGTTAACTTCTCACTCCCAGCCTCCTTTCCAACCGTAAGCTCTCCTGTTGGTGTTGGTGATGTCAGGTCTGGAATCTTCTCCAAGGCTTGTCTGTAGGTTGTTTATCACCATTAGCCCTCATTATTTTAAATGAGTACCCACCCACCTTATAATCTGTAACCACATGTTTCCAGAGCTGCTCTGGAGATAACATCTTTTAGGCTCCCCCTTCTGCTTTTTTTTTTTCTTTCTCATTCTTGAATGTTTTGTTTAACTGAAGCTCGGAAAGTATGAGGGAAAACACCTTATAAAGATATAGAACCTCTCTAGGTGGGTGAAAATTCAGAACATTGTGGAAACCAGTACCTAAAGCTTTGAAACAAAACCTCATCACATGTTTAAAACATACTAGTTTGTAAATGTAGAGTCCTACTAATTGCGTTTATAGCTCACAGCAGAACTGCCTGTCATGTCTTGTTACTCTGAGGGGAAAAAATGAGAGAAGTGTATAGGTGTCTGTGTTTTAAAAAATTGGAATGCTGAGAATAGTGTGGTGTAATTTCTAATTATGTGTCTTTTTATGGTGAGGCAAGTAATCAGTTTTTCTGTTACTGTGATGTTCACCTGACTTCAGGCATGCCAAGCTTAGGGGGAAACTGCACAGAGTGCCTCCTTTTGTCAAGTAAGAAATTGTGCTTTTCCTCCTTTCTCCATTTATTGGAATGGCTACAGAGCCCCAAAGTCCTGTGATATTTTACAGAATCACTGCTTACTCAGATTATTATTTTTGCCTTTCAGCGTGACTAAACATTTTGTTGTATTCATAAGAATGATTTCATTGGGTAAGATCAAATGGGTTTGCGGTTCGAGTGACTCAGTGGTTTATAATGGCAAACTAATAGCCTTTAAATTTTGCATTATGGTAAATTTTCCAGAAACATACCTTTTCCACAAATGAACCTCATATATATTCATCAGGGAGGATGGGCCCCTCCATGAAAACTACAGGAAAAGATAAATCATAGCAGCATACAGTTTCAGGCAGGGAAGCCCCTTAGCCATTCGCTTCACTGCTCTCATTTACAGATGAGTAAACTGAGGCCCAGGATTACAGAGTGGCTATGTGGCCGTGCCAGGAGTTGAACCTCCTTCTTCAGAAGCACCCTATTTTTGTACTATTTCTTTAGTGTCTTGCTTGCGTGTTTATTAAAAACAAAGGGTTTCCCCTTCCCTGCACAAGAATAATGATCACTGGCTAAATTACTATCAGGGCCTGTGTTTAAAATTAATTCCTTGAGGGAGGGGCGCCTGGATGGCTCAGTTGGCTGAGCATCTGACTCCTGCTTTCAGCTCAGGTCATGATCCTAGGGTCATGGGACTGAGTCCTGCATTGGGCTCCATCCTGAGTGCAGGGTGTGCTTGGGATTCTCTCTGTCTCTCTCTCTCCTTTCTTCTTTCTGCCCCTCTCCCCTGCTCCTGTTCTCTCCCTTTCTCTCTCAATAATAATAATAACAATAATAATAATAATAATTCCTTGAAGTATATTCATTTTGCTTTTCTCATACGTTATCTTTAATAGAATTTTAGTGATTTTCAGTGATAAAATTTTGGAATGTGTGTGGAATTTTGGAATCCCTACGGATGTAGGATTCATCTCGAGAGCAGTTTCATGCTCAAAGAAATTTTTATTAACTTTGGTTCCTCACTTTCTAAAGCTCTTTACAGTTTTTTTTTTAATTGTCAAACAAAGGTTCTCTTCCCGGGATTCACTGATGATTGTACCAAGATCTTAGAGGCAGTGTCCCTTTTGCTTTTACCCATGGTAGAACTGTGTGTTTGCTTTGTATCTTTTTTCCTTCAAACTTTTATTTATTTAAATTCTAGTTAGTTAACATGTAGTGTAATATTCGTTTCAGGAATAGAATTTAGTGATTAATCACTTACATACAACACCCAGTGCTCATCCTAACAAGTGCCCTCCTTAACGCCCATCTCCTGCCCACCTCCCCCCATCAACCATCATTTTGTTCTCTATCATTAAGGGTCTCTTATGATTTGCTTTTCTTTCTCTGTCTCTCTTTTTCCCTTCCTATATGTTCATCTGTTTCTTAAATTTCTCATGAGTGAAATAATATGGTATTTGTCTTTCTCTGACTGACTTATTTTGCTTAGCATATGCACCCTAGCTCCATCCATGTCATTGCAAATGGTAAGATTTCATTCTTTTTGATGGCTGAGTAATATTTCATTGTATATACAAATATATGACATGATGGATTTTTGGACTCTTTCTATAGTTTGGCTATTGTTGATAATGCTGCTATAAACATCGGGGTGCATGTACCCCTGTGAATCTGTAGTTTTGTATCCTTTGGCTAAATATGAGCTGATGTAACTGCTGGGTCATAAGGTAGTTCCACCTTTAACTTTCTAAGGGACCTCCATACTATTTTCTAGAGTGGTTTCACCAGTTTGCATGGCTTTGCTTTCTATCTTGACTATCACTGGAGAGAAGTAACAGGATTCACATGATACTTGGGAAGGCTCCGTGTGCAGTTAAAATCATGGACTCTGGAGTGCACATTTCCTATTACACCTTCTGTTGGGTGGCCGTGGGGAGTTCTGTACCTCAGGAAGCCCCAGGTTTCCCCACTGTAATGGGAGATCTTATGTGTGGTCGCACCACGGTTTCAGTGTTGTCTGTACATTAGCCGCTACTGCTGGTTTTGTGCCTGCTGTTGCTGTTATTCTCAAACAGAAAGGTTTCCAAGCTTGCCTTGGGAAGAGCTCGTAAAGAACACTGCAAATTCCATTTCCAAATTTCAGTGAGTGGAAAAGATAGGGAGAAGAGATTCACCTACTTTGGTACTGAAGGTGTCATCTCTTTTAAAAGAAAATTTCACCTAACCAAATTAATAAAAATCATAGTGTTCTTATTGTTAGCTGATTTTGGTGTTTTCTTATTAGCTGATTTCTCTTCTACTTTCATAGATCTCTATGTCTAAGCCAGTGATGAGGCAATCACACTTCTGAATTTTCATGGTGAATTTTAGAAAGGAGAGAGACCCTGAGGGCTCAGCTGCAGACAGGAGGCAGAGGAACCTGATTTGAGTCCCAGTGCAGGCTGGGACTCCCCCTCTTAGAGTGCCTTGCCCTGTCTTTCACAGTGTCCATATTAAACAGAGTGTAGAAAGAGAAAACCAGTTGAGGAGGCCATTGCCAGGGAGGAAGGAAATGGTTAATAAAGTATTTTTTAGCTGTTTGAACCTAGTTAATTTTCAAGTTATATCATCAAGTGAGCTCTCTCCTTTCTGCTGCTGCTTTAAGGAAAAACTGTAAATGGACAGCATACCTGTCATGTAAGCACATGTCTCTAGGCTGCATCTGTTTGTAGGCTAAAAATGAAATCCCCTTATAGCTATTACCTGGAAGACTTTTATAGGTTTTGCAGAAAAAAATGACTGGAATACAGCTAGGACCTGTTTTATTGTCCCTGACAGTGACTTAAGAAGCCACCTTTGCCTGCAAATCTTTTATCGTGCCCTGGGGTATTCATTTGTTTATTTTTATCGGGACAGCACTTTGAATACCAGAGCACTGGGAAATCAAACTGGCCCAGTCATTGTAGGTAGTTTGAGGCCGTTTTCTCTTCTTTTCTTTTCTTTTTTCTTTTTCCTTCCCTTTTCTTTTTTCTTTTCCCTTCCCTTCCCTTCCCTTCCCTTCCCTCCCCTCCCCTCCCCTCCCCTTCCCTCCCCTCCCCTCCTCGAGGACACTTGAAGGGGGAAAGGAAAATCCAGGACCTGGGTACATTTCTAAATTATGGGACATAATTTATAATAAAAGATTTAACATTGTATTTGGAAGCCAAGTTATGACTTTCCCTATGTCTGTCTTGTGTGCTCATTTTTCTTCTTTACAGAATGTCAACAGCTAATTATTTTTCTGAGTTAAGTTCTTTAAGTCTAATACCACTTAGTTAAAAATCTTAACTTTATGTTTTCCAGGGATATCAGTATGAACAACATTACTCAATTACCAGAAGATGCATTTAAGAACTTTCCATTTCTAGAGGAGCTGTAAGTAATATTTTGAGAAATATGTTTTATTTGTGTTTTTGTTTCCCCATTCTCTTTGGAAGCTCTTACAAAAGAGATAGTCTAATGTTTCTTAGGGAACATTCAAATAGCTCAGTTTCAGGGAGCTTTGTGTGCAGAAGAAATCAGGTTGTTTTCGGGGAAACAAACTTGATTTTTTTAAGCAGTGTAATTGCTGAAGTTATTTTTGAAAGCCAGAACTAAAAATGTTACGTTCATAGGAATTTTTTGCTGCAATTATTATAACCATGAATGCTACAGTGACACAAGTTAATTACAGTGTTATCCTGAGATAACAAGGCTGGGGTAATTACACATTGTTGCCAGAGGAGTTTCTGTGTGGGTAACACAACCATAAAAAATAATACAAGGTATTTTAGGGTCACGATGCAGGAGGCAATATTGTTGCAAGCAAGCAGAAAACTGAGTGTGGGGCCCCTTGGACACTTACACATGGCCTTTGGGGGTTGGGTGAAGGCATGGAACATCATCCCAGTCTCTTAGAGCACCTCTAAGAATGTTTCTGGACTCGTCAGCTGCAGCTCACATTTCCAATTTAACAGTTGACATTGTGGAAAATTTCTTTCCATCTGTTTTAACCTCCGTTTCGTTTTGCTTTTCAGACTTTTTTTTTTTAAAGTTCACAATAAAAATAGGCACTATTACATTTTAAAGTGATTGGAAACTATAAATGATGTTAGGAATCCAGGTAAAAAAAAATAAAATCAGATTTAAATCAAGCTTAATATAGGTTTTTATGGCCAGGCTAATGGATTATGTAATATGTGTAGGTAAGAAGGGAACAGTTTGATACTAAGAATATCAAAGAGATAGAGCCCTGAAGGAATCTAAATTCATATTATGGACTGTATCCTACAGCCCAGCTGTTGAGTGTTAGATCCAAGTCTGCGAATGTCTCCTATGTTAGCTCAGCCTTTCCCCAACATGGGGAACAGGAATCAAATATAATCTAGGCAGGTTATGTGTGCTCCCTTGCTTCTGACAAGAGCATTGAAATAGCAGCTAAGGATTTAATAAAGTTTTGGAGAAATTTTTCTTCCAACACTACTTCGCTGAACACAGTGTTCCCACGGCAAAAATTGAACAGAGATCATTTGCCACTTCTAAGCTTGTGAACTGGGTCAAGTTATTTAACCTCCCTTTGCTCAGTTTCTTTGTCTTTAAGGTACAGATAGCAACAGCCCTCCCTCTGGTGAAGACAGAATGAATTAATAGATGTTCACTGCTTAGGACAATGCATGAAACAGAGCAAGTGTTATGTAAATAATAGCTAGGATTTATTTTACTATTTTAAAAGTGGATACAAAAAGCAGTGGAATATATAATACTAAATGTTACTTTTGGGGAAAAGAATTAAGTGTGAACATTAATTGTTTTGTAATAGTTATTCATTTTTTTATTGCGATATAGTTGACTAATAACATGCTAGTTTCAGGTACACAATGTGATATTTCAATATTTGTGTATATTATCAAATGATCACCATAATAAGTCTAGTTAACATTCACCATTAGTTACGCATTTTTTTCTTGTGATAAGAACTTTTTAAAGATTTACTCTCTCAGCAACTTTCAAATATGCAATGCAGTGTTATTATAGTTGTCAGTGTGTTGTACCTTAAATCTCCATGACTTATTTTATAACTGGAAGTTGGTACTTTTTTTTAACAATTTAGAATATTGAAGGTCTTTAAAAATCTTTTTAATGTTTTAATTTATTTTTGAGACAGACAGAGCACCAGCATGGGAGGGTCAGAGAGAGAGGGAGACACAGAATCTGAAGCAGGCTCCAGGCTCTGAGCTGTCAGCACAGGGCCCAAATTGGGGTTCAAACCCACAAACCCTGATACGACCTGAGCTGAAGTCGGATGCTTAACCGACTGAACTACTCAGGCACCTGTGGAAGTTGGTACTTTTTGACCCTCTTCACCCATTTTGCCTATCCAACTCCCTAATTATTCATCTTTTTAATTAAAATTTTAAATTAAAAAGAAGTGAACTGTGTATTCGAAGCCCCCACGTCCTTTCTCAAGCTTTTAAAAGATGCTTCCTCTATTTGTTCTCATTTGTTATTTATATATTTATAAATATATATGTATATATCACATAAATATATTTATTTATAATGTTTTAGACTTTAGGGTTAGGGTCCCTTTACAGGAGTGATTATGCAGGGAAAGGACATGGTTGTCCATCCATTGTATAACTACTATGTGATGTGTGATTCACCAGATAGAAGTGGAGAGGTTCTCTTTGCTCTGGGTGGGGGGATTGGGTACCTACCATCGTTGCTGATGCCTCAGATGACCAGTTCCATTCTGAGGGATTTTGTAATGAGGGCCTGGATATGGAGTCAAACCTACTTAGTCTGCTTTGTGAAGCTCACATCTTGGATTTCTTAAAATCCCAAATGTCAGGCTCTTGAATTCTGTCAGTTGAGACTTTTGATTGAAATGAAACTGAATTTGACTGCTAGTTCTTTGTAGGTAGGTCCTGTTCTCACCATATACTGCTTTGGCAGTGATGGAGCCCATCAAATCAGGCTAGCACATCTCCAAATATTGGATGGGATTTCAAAAATGAATTTAGTTAGGAGAGCCGATGGTTATTTTTAAAGAATACAGCAGAATAATCTTTAATACTCTGGGAATACTTCAGGCATTTAAAGGAATTATTTTCCATGTTAATAAAAGCATGGGGGTAAAACCCCCATTTCTTTCTTTATAAAACATTGTAGTTGATTTTGATATTCCAAAATGATGCTGCCATGACTATTGTAATATTTCATAAACAGTGTAACCATTTACTCAGAAGTCATCTGGAAGTCATTTAAGAGTGATTGTGAAGCTGAAGTGCTCTGAGTAGAAATGAATGATTTACTGAAGTTTTTGTTTTTTGTTTTTGTTTTTGTTTTTCCATTATAGTTGATGAGGTACACTTTACAAGATGTGACCAGGTTGGCTAAATTTTATATGATAATCCAGAATGCTTGGAGTGTTGGGTGGAATCACTTCCAAACAATACAGAAGAAGTATTTATAGATACTTAAACATTTAATTTTTCTTTCAGTAAACCCCAAATCCTGTTCTGTGCCAGGTTCTGTGGTGGATACCAGGGGTCAGGCACAGGAAGTATGGTCTTCGTCCTTGAGTTGACAGTCTGTCTGTAGCTGGGCTGCCCAATACCATAACCACAGGCCATAGGTGACTATTTAGTTTTAGATTTAAAGTAATTAAAATTAAATTTAAAAATCCAGTTCCTTAGTTAAACTAACCATCGTTCAAGTACTTAGTAGCCACCGGTGACTAGTGGCTATTGTATTTGATAGCACAGATGTTAAAACATTCCTAACTGCAGACAATTCAGCTGTACATCCGTCTAGAGGAATGTATGGACCTACCACTTAGTACAGGGTAATGAAGACTCTTAAAGGAAAATGTGCAAGGTCAGTGAAAGTCTAAAGTAAGGTATTCACTTGAGACTAGGATTTGGGAAAGGCTTCCTACAATAGGCTCAGCAGAGGCTTGGAGGACACCTAGGAATTATCAGATGGGTATGAGGATGGGTAGTAAGAGTAGTCCAGAAAGAACCTTACAGTGTGTGCAAAGACATAGAAGTAGACATCTCAGAAGTGTTAAAACAGTTATTCCTATTGAAACATAGAGAAATTTGAAATATTGAACGGCGGAGAAGTGTCAGGATATGAGGTCGGATTGTAAAGTGATGTTTTAAGCTGAGTTTAGACTTAATCCTGGAGGAGCTGAATTCGATATGAGAATGAGCAGTAGGGAGGAGACTAGGATTTTTGTCCTGAACGACTGGATGCCATTCACTGATGGCCTCCCACCTCCCTCTGGGAATATGAAAACATACTTGATGTGATACATACAATATCTGAAGCCTTGGGACAGTCTCTTGATTGTTGTGCCTTGGCTTCCCCGCTCTTCAACATGGAACTCCTCAAAGTAGTATTGTAAAGGGAAAATGGGGTAATTTATGTAAAGGTGCTTTGTGACCATAAAGGGCTATGTCCACAGGAGTAAGGTAAATTTCACTAATCCTTGTACACATTGCAGTCTTTGTTTTCCTGATTTTCATGAAGTATTGTAGGGAGAGGTTATTTTGCTTGGGGGTGGAAGTTGGAATGGGTCAATATTGACTTTTGTTAGCTGGGTCAAAGGAAAGCCAGAATTCCTAGAAAATATTCATTTAGCATCCACAGATTCTAGTCTGATGTGAGGCTGGCACAACTATTTTGGCTTTCCTTGAGACCTGCAGAGCATCGGTAGGCATTTGGGGAATGTCAATGTGGAGTTGTGAAAATGATTTAATTAGAATCAACAGAAGGAATATCTAGCTGCTTTTCCATAGACTTCTACTGAAAAGTCCACGGATGTTGCTTTGAGTTTATATGTTGCAATAGCAGTGGAAACCATTGCCACCTTTGGCCCTCGTGCAGTTTATTGTTTAATGCATATGAGAAAATGAGGATAATTCCATTTGTTTCAAAATGTACTTTAGACTCACAATGCTAAAGTAAAACTTAGCCCACTCATCATTTTTTTTCATCTGCGGGACAATTAATGCTAAATTAAGACATTTATAAAAGAGGACTAGTCAATGATTCGAACAGGGAGATTTCAAATCAGATACAGAGTGGATCAAAACTAAGTAGTTTAAAATAGTTTAATTTGGCCAATACTTACATATAGAACATATTTATATATGTACATATATATATATACACACACACATAAGTAACACTTCAGACTTAGGAAATGTTGCAAGCATAAAGAATTTTCACACATAACCATTTACTCAGATTCTCCAAATGTTAACATCTCTCCATATATACACACACACTATGAGATCTAAAATATATGTACATTTTTTTCCTGAGCCATTTGAGAGTAAGTTACAGTTATAATTCCCCTTTCCCACTAAATATTGCATCGTTATTCCAAAAAACACTAAGAATTCATTTAAATAACTGCGGTACAGTGGACAAACTCTGAAAAATAGTGTTGATATGTGTTATCATTTGATCTATAATTTTCATTCAGATTTAATGGCCATTCCATAGATAATTCTCTGTAGCAGAAGAAAAATAAAATTCTGATCCAGCATATAATCTGGAGCCACAAGTTGTATCTGGTTGCTGTGTCTTGATAATTTATTTAAATTTTTGAAAATGATTCCCCCCCCCCAGAAAAAGTAAAATAATTTCTCAGTTGCTCTGGTGATGTTTGATAGTTAAAAATACTCTATTCTTGGGAGCATTCTCTTGTTCTACTTCATAGTGCTCTGTTGGGCAAGTAACTTGCCCAAGGTTACATAGCACATTAGTAATGGACCTGGTTTTAATCCCAGTCTATGCTCCTATATAGATGTGGAGAGGACGGGGAGAGACATGTAAGACAATTTGTTAATTCAACAAACTTTTGTTAGGTAAACCACTGTGTTGAATTAAATGGGATCTTTACTTTCAAGAGAGATGGGTGGCATATTAGAGTTTTTGGGAGTTCAGAGGTGAAAGAAATTTCTACTTATTAAGAGAGATTAGGGAAGACCTCACCCAAGAGTTGGTATTTCTGGAGAGTCCTGAGAGGTGCTAGAAGTTAATTCATGAAGAGATGTGGAAGAAGGAGAATAAGAAAATACATAAAGACTGGTGTAGTGGTAGGAATGATATGGTGTCTGGTTTGGTTGTAATGTTGAGTTCCTGAAAGGAAATATTGGGAAAGAAACCTAGAAAGGAGTCTGGGGCCAGACTTAAGCCCCAGTCCTGTGCCTCTTTCCTGGCAGACCAACAAGGAGTTTCAACTTATGAGTGACTATTGAAGTGTTTTGAGCTAAGAAATGACTTGATTGGATAGGACCTTCAGTAGAGGTAATCCCAGCAGACAGTGGGATGTTTGGGATTGAGAAAATGCAGGGAGACACATGAAGCAACACATGTTGCTAGTGGCAACAGTCCAGCTGCGAATTATGGGAATCTGAGCTAGGGCAGATGAGAGGTGATAAGAGAGAGGAGGAAATCTCTGCAAAAGATGGAAATAGAATCAGGAGGACGTCTCAGCTGGCATGATGAAGGTGACGTCCGTAACACTTTCATTTAGGATTACTAGGAGTCTGGTGTGCTTTGACAGAAATATAGACGGTATAGAAAGAAAAACTGCTTTGGAAGAGAAACTATTATTTTTGAATATACATATGGAATTTAGATGGAATTCAGGTAGGGGCCTCCAGAAATACAGGCGTGAAGCCCGAAAGAGAGATTCGTGGGTATAGATTATAGAATTAGAGTATTATGGGTATATATTTGGGAGTCTTTTATTTCAAGGTGATTACTGGGAACATGAGATTGAAAGGGCTTGCCGAGAGAGAGGGTAAAAGAAAAGGGAAGGAAGCCAAAGACAACTCCTTGGGAAACACTTGAATCCGGGTGTGGGAAGAAGACCAAGTGCCAGAGGAGCCGGAGAACTAGGGCAGCACTGTGCCCGAGGAGCTGTGGGAGGAAGGAGTTTTCACAAGGAATGATCAACATTGACAGGCTGGAGAAAGGTGCCTGTGGCCAGAGAGTGACAAAAGGCCTTGAATTTAAGTTTTTTTTTTTTTTTTTTTTAAAGAATCATTTCAGTAGGGTTGTGAGATTGACTTTGGGGTAGAGATGTACATCAAGAGGCAGGCATTTGGGGACTGCTGGTAGGTGAATTCTGGTTTGGGGAGAGTAGCAAAAGCTTGGAATACATGCTGTATTTGACTGGAGTCCCCAGAGCTTAAGAGACCGAAACCCAGCTGAGACATAATAGAGGATTTATTATTTCATGTAGAACTAGAAAGTCCAGAGGTGGAGTTGGCTTCAAGTGGTACTTGATCTCAAGGTTTTAAAGCTACGAGAGTTTTCTCATGCTCTCCATTTCTTAGCTTTGATTGTCTCTAATTTTGTGTTTTGGCTACATTCTTTCCTGTAGGAAATAGCTGGTCTCCATATAGTGGGAAATCAAGCCTTTGGTAGCTCTAAGCACCTCTTTACATCTTGAGATCCAAAATGAGTATCTAGAGGCTTCCTCGGCGCTTCCAGCAGAAAATTCCTAGGAGGACTCTGGTTGGCCAGACTTAACCTCACGTGCCTGTCCTGGAGCCAGTCGTCACTCTGAAATGGCATTGTCCAGTCTGGGTCGGGGATTCATCCCCACCCACTGGGACTACTTGTGGTGGAGAATCCTCCCAAAGGAAGCAGAAGGGGGAAGGAAGACTGGCAGAAAGAAAGCAAAGATAGCTCAGCCCATTAGATTCTAGTAATTAGACACATTGTAGGAAATGTTTACTTGGGTCAATCTGAAATGAACAAACGATCGACAAAGAATATAGAAAGGTCTCCGTTAAAGCCTAGGTAATGTTAATGCATAGTGGAACCAATGGGCCCTGTACCTTTGCCCTGTAGTGATTAGCAGTTTAGAAGTGGAGGTGATGAAACATGGGATGTACTCAGATTTGGGGGATGATAAGTAAGGATTTCACAGGGGACTAGGGGAAATCAAGCAGGAGAATTAAGCAGTTCATTGTTAAAAGGTTTGACATGGGATTTAGGAAGCATAGAGAGGCAACTGAAACCACAGTTTGCTGGTTCATTTCTTTATTTCAACCAAGGCTAATTATTTGTTCTTTGACCAAAAATAGTAAAGACTGTAAGTAATTGAACGTGTATTTGATTTTCTGCTAGCATAATTTTCCAGCAAGGAAACAGGCTATGTTATTTTTTCCACGTATCGTCCACTCTAAGTCAAACCATGCTTGTTTCACATACTATTATATGCGTTAGTACCTTTAATTCATAATTTATTATTTTCCCCTCACAGGTATTATCACTGCTTCTTAATTCGGACTATAAGTTTAAAATAGTTTTTCATTGTTTATTTTTCAGAGAGAGAAAATGAGAGTGTGAGACTGAGCAGGATAAGGGCAGAGAGAGGATCCCAAGCAGGCTCTGTGCCGTCAGCACAGTAATTAGGCTCTCCTGACCGCACAGAGCCTGATGTGGGGCTCAAACCCACATATCATGAGATCATGACCTGAGTCAAAATCAAGAGTCAGATGCTTAACCAACTGAGCCACTCAGGCACCCCTGGCCTATATGTGTATAACAAAGAAGATAATGTTAGAAGTGTTGGAAAGTCTTTATCACAGACACACTTAGCTTTTTAAGAAAATGATCATAAAATTAATGGATATTTGATTTTTAAAATCTGAATGCATAGAAAGATAAGGTGGAAGGCTAAGGGAGGAAAAAGCAAACACCCATTATCTCAAACATGGATGGCTTAAACACATAAGGCATGTACACACACACGCGCGCGCACGCAAACACACACATACATCTATGGAACTATTATGGTGCATCACAGAGTCAACAGGGATGTAGGACCTGGTATATAGCTACCACACCAGGATCACAAAATAGCTGTGTACTTAAGCTCTAGCCGTCATGACCCAGTTCTCAGCAACAGGAAAGATGAAGGAGGAAAGAAAAGGTGATATTTCCTAGTAGCCAACTTCAAGAAGCCATATTAAACCTTTCATACAATACTTCTGCTTCCATCTTATTGGCTAGAACTTAGTCACACGGGCACACCTAAGAATAGGGTGCTGTAAAGTATGGCTTTTGAACTGAGCATATTGTCTGAACCTAAATCAGAATTCTATTACTAGGTAAGAAGGGAAGAGTGGTTATTGGTCAGGCAATCAGTTAAAGTCCTCTGGCTACAAGAAACAAATTTAATTCTATGTAGCTTCGACAATAAGGAAATGTGTTATCTTACGTAATAAGAAGACCTGCATAACAAGATGGTAGAACTCTTCTAGGGACAGTTAATGGAGTTAGGTCACATCCTCAAGAACCTAGGTTCTGTCTTCCTCGTAAAGGCAGCACCATAGATGCAGTCACTTCACATGGTATGTTTAGACATGATGGCATCCAGAAAGAGAAAAGAGTCACTCCTTCCATTGTATCCCCATTTAGGAAGAACCTTTCCCAGAAACCCCAATAGACTTCCTGTAACCAGAGCTGGCATCACAGATCCAGCCCTAAGCCAGTCATGGGAATGCGCTCAGCATGACTGGTTAAAACCAATCCAAAATTTGCTCACGGAGCTGCATCACGTGAAGGAGGTGGTATTGAAACAACCGCAGGCTCATCCAGGAAGGCGTGAATGAGTATTCAGTAGGCGCGTTCCTCCTTCTCCTCTTCACATCTTGCCCAGTTCATACGTTCCATTTCCATCCCTTTCTGCCATAGGAAGCTGTCTCTGGTCTTCCTCTTCCAAGTTCCTCTTGCACTTTCTTTGCTCTTCTCTACGTCGTGCTGGATGCAGCACCCTGTTATTTTGTGCTCAACGTGTGTCCGGGTACTTATGTCTTCAATTCCTCTGACTTTTCTCTAAGGGCAGGGCTGTCGGTCGTACATTTCTCCTATATGAGCTGGTGAAGGTAACCACATTTTTGAACTAGAAATTGAGGGAGGGGTTAAGATAAAGGATTTCTTCTTATTTTGAATTTATTGATGTCAGAAACCTAATCAGACTATATAAAAACTAAATCCCACTGAGGTTTTATATTTAATGAATTAATCTTATTTAAAAGAAATGAAATGAGAAGTGTCTTAGGAAAACTCATAACTCACTTTGCCAAACCTATGGCGATTGGCCTATAGTTGAAGGTCAATATTTATTGGTAGATGCTAGCTATAAAACTTTTTAAAAGCTGTAACATATTTCCTCATCTGGGTGGATACTGTGTGCTTAACACTGCCAGAGGTTGTCAGGATAACTTGGCTCAGGAAATGTAACCATTGCCAGGCTTTTATTGATTTACATATAATATATATAGGTATACTCAAGTAGATAGACGAAATAACCTTCCCCTTCTCTGTGAACAAAGTCTACTTTAAAAACCTTAGCAGCTTCTCAAATAAGGATTCTTAATACATATATGTTCTTAAAGCATATTCAGTTTTTACATGCACTTACACAAAAGTTATATCAACATGTAGGTGGAGAAATAGGGTAAGCAAAACACTGTTAGCTGACTCAGGGCTCTCTGATACATGCTATCAGATGAGGTTTGTTTAACCTTAATGGGAAGAATGTCCAAGGGGAGCTATTTAGTTGTTAGCCCTGTCTATTTACTAAGAAAATAACTACATCCTTTGGTTCTTCTAAAGTCATTCATAGAAAATGACAAAAAGCAACATTGTTCTTTTTCTGGAATTTACATTATTTTCCTTTATTTGCCTTATTTTCTTTCTAAGATCTACATTATTTAGCCTTGCCATAGGGCCTTGGGCAAGGCACGAAGGAACCGAGGCACTTTGTTCAGTTTTAAAAACAGCAGGAGGGGATGGTGTTAACACAGGCCAGTATGGCGGACTAATGGAAGGCAGAGGGCTACAGTAATGTTCCTTTCCGTCACTATGCATGGACATACCTGGAAACCGGCGCACCTCCCGAGGTCCTCATTTTTCGCAGGGCACTGCAGAGTTCCCAGCACACAGTAAGGCCTTAACACATAAAAAATACGTGGTTAAGGGCTTATACCAGGGGTATGTATTATAATGGTTTTTGCTCTTACTTGAAAATGGTTGCCAACATTTTAGAGCCTGCTGATTTCAAATTCTATTTCATAAGAGATTGTCACTTACCTCCTGTTAGATGCCTCTCTGGCCTATACTTGTCCAGCTCATTTTTTAAAGGTTTGTTTGTTTGTTTATAGCAAATGAACAGGGGAGGGACAGAGAGAGAGAAGGGAGAGAGAGAGAGAGGGAGAGAGAGAGAGAGGAGAGAGAGAGAGAGAGAGAGAGAGAGAGGGAGAGAGAGAGAGGGAGAGAGAGGGAGAGAGAGAATCTCAAACAGGGTCCATGCTGTCAGCACAGAGCCTGACCTGGGGCTTGAACCCATGAACCACAAGATCATGACCTGAGCCAAAATCAAGAGTTGGACACTTAATCTACTGAGCCACCCAGGTGACACTTGACCAGCTCCATTTTGAACCTGAAATGCCTTCTCTGGAGGCAGTGTCATGGGCTGGTGGTTGTGTCTGTCATACTTTGCATGTAGTTTGATGCCGTGCTGATCCATCCACTTGAGAGTATTTAATGGCACTGTGGGAGAGGCAGCCTGGAAGTATGTATTTGGGCACAGTTACGATGGCTTGTGTGTGTGGTTTCAGATGAAGCTCTGGGGTGGGAACACACAGGTATGGGCAGAAGTGGTGGAGGAGGACAGAAAGCGTTGCTGTGGGGGTAGATGAGTATCACTGAGGGGAAGGAAGAGTGGTGCTCAAAGGACCTTTCTGTGAGAACTGGACAGGAGCGTAATGCCAGGCCACCTCTGCAAAAGGAAGGTAGGCCCGTGATTGGATGGGGGGTTTGGCCACCCTGTCCTGCCTTGTCCTCTACTCCCCGACCTCTCCAGAGTGTGTAGAGAATTGCCGTGAGTAAAACTCTGTTGTTTGTGTGCAGACGTGCTTCCCGCCCGGGCCTTACTGCTGCAGTTGCTTCGACTCCAGCTTTCTCCACCCCAGGCTCTTCACAACAGCTGCTGGAAGCTACTGAGCCCTCGTCCACCCTCCTCCCAGCTCAGTCCATATGTCTAGTCAGCATGTATATCGTAGTCCTTCGTCCACTGGTCCTTGGCCAGATTTCCAGCCAAATGGCTACAATGAACTTTATGTAATAGGCCAGAAGAAACCTAAATCCAGGCATTTCTTAAGAGAAATAGCACCAACTGGTTGATTATCTGTTTCACACTTGCCTCTTTTCTTTCTTTAAATTGCCTCCCAAGTGAAGGAACCCCAGTCTTAATCGACACGTTTCATGAAAGCATGAACCCTCTGGCACAGATTACGTACTGAAATGTGGCCTCCTTGCTCATGTACACCATTGACCAGTGCCCGTTCACCAGCGCTGTCCCTGCCTCCCCCTTCTGGGACGTATGGCAGATACAAAATATCATGTAGCACATGCATTAAGAAGAGAGGATATAGTTGAAAACTCTGGCTTCCCCTGGAAAGAGGGCCCCATGTGAATCCATGGACCTTATGAATAATAAATGCACACAAAACAGATTCATAAAGACACTACACACTGAGCCGTTTGTATCCTGTTTCTGGAATGGTTCCAAATCCAGTGGGAGAGCGGAAGTCTAATGGCTTGCCCTTTCCTCTCCTTCATCCTTTCTCTGTCTCTCCCCTCCCCGTCTCTGCTCTCTCTGCTTCTCAGACTGTTGGAACAAGCAGAACAAATTGGAGTTGCCTTGAGATGGACTGTGTCCGCATTTGGAGTCCTGCTGGACTTGTTTTAATTTTGTGTGATCATGTGCACAACCCGGAGTGTGTGGAGATAATACTGTTGACCAGTGGACAGGTGTTCCCAGGTTTCAGGTTTGCCCTCCCCTTCCCTAAGAAAATGTATTCCCCGAACATGTTAAGAAAGAACATTGTTGCCATAGCACTTTAAGACCTTGCCAAGTAGTTATTTCTTGTCAGGGAGTGTGAAGGGCAGTAGGGGAGCAGAAATTAAACAAGAAAAAACATGCAGAAAAGTGAAGATAAACAAACAATAAGCTTTTCCCACTCTTCAAGTAGCAATTGAATCCAGGGCCCTACTGGGGCTTAGTTGAGGTATTACAGCAAATACCTAGTGTCTGCTATACATAAGGTCCCATGCAAGACAATACAAAAGGAATATGACTTGGACCGTGCCCATAAGGACCATATAATACAACTGTAGGGCATGTGACAAGTTCATAGTAACTAGAGGCAAAATAGGATGCGCCCAATGAGAGCTTTGTTTAAGTACCGGTGGAATCAAAGGAAGCCGATATATTGATGGTTTCATATTTGTGGTAGTATCCAATTTGGACAGTGATGATGAGTAATGTTTCACTTGGCAGAGGCTGGAGTCAGGGTATTTCAGGCAAAGGAAGTGTCACAAGCAAAGAGTCAGAGGTGGAAAAGCATGATGTGCTAAATTATAGGACACAGAGAACATTGGGGAATAAGAAAGGAAGAGAGAATCCATAATGAAGTTCCATCTAAGTCAGCAGGGAAGAAAGCCTTTGGGAAAATGCTCAGAGTTGTACTTTGTTTTTTGTTTGTTTGTTTTTTTAAGATTTAGCTCTTGGGGCGCCTGGGTGGCTCAGTCGGTTGAGCGTCCGGCTTCAGCTCAGGTCATGATCTCACGGTCGTGGGTTCGAGCCCCGCGTTGGGCTCTGTGCTGACAGCTAGCTCGGAGCCTGGGAGCTTGCTTCAGAATCTGTGTCTCCCTCTCTCTGGCCCTCTCCTGCTCCCGCTGTCTCTCTCTCGCCCTCAAAAATAATAAATAAAAAGACATTAAAAAATTTTTAAAAAAAGATTTAGCTCTCACAGTATTATAATTAAGTAGTTGAGGAGAGGAGTCTTGTAGAGGTTCATGACAGTAATCCAGTGAAAGGTGGAAGGAATTAAGGGTTTAGACTCAGGTGACAGCAGGAAGAATATAAGAGTGGATGGGTTGAAACCTTGTGGTGAGGCTTTCTGGTGTTTGGAGATAGGAGCTAGACATGCAGAAGGAAAAAAATTGGTGCCTGGGACCCTGAAACCCTTAGCATGAAGAAAGTTGTACCATGTTCACCATTCTGTTCTCACCTTAATGATTTTCCCCCCTTACGTCTACACAGCCATTGGAGGAAGAATAGTAAAATTATATATATATACACACACCTCATTTAGCACATTAAATTAATTTTAATGCTTTGCTATTAATTGTTAAATAATAAATTTAGCAAATTAAAAAGGTTTTCTGGGGCCAGACAACAGGTTCTCATGAAGTGAGGCGTTGAGAAAACTGTTGGGTCTGGTACAGACAAACCCAGGTACAGAATGGGAAGGGGCTGGTCTTTGCTCATTGAGGGCCATTGGTGACTCTTCCTCAAGGCCAGCCACCTCTTTTTCCTTGAGAGTTGCATTAAAAGAAGCACAATCAAGAATACTGTATATCCTAAATGAAGTCCCAGTGAGTTTAGGGCCTGTCCATGCCGTGGGGTACTCAGGGATCCAAGCCTTCCCCTCCTTTCCCACTGGTCATCGTTGGCTATGGGAAGGATGACACTGTTGGTCTGGGGGACATTTCGTAGTCACAGTTCTGAACTCCTAAAGCCATAGTCCCTGCTTGTGAGCTCCAGTCTACTGGGGGAGGCTGTTGATACTCAGAACAAGGATATTGCCCAAGTCCACTCTGTTCTACCTCTCTGGGAATTATTTCCCAACCTCGTGGTGACACACCAGAGGCACTGACGTGAATAAGCACTGGAGCCAGCCAGGCAAGAGCTGGAATGCTGGCTCCTCCACTTTCCATCTGTGTGACTTATGCCCAGTCACCTGACCCCTCAGGGACTCGGAGAAGCGGGGCCATAGTCATGAAACGGCTGAAGTGGAAGAAGGTCTGTAAACCATGTTATCTCAGTGCTTGTGACTATTCTGTGGACTTTTTTGGGGAACTTTGTCCCTAACTCTGTCAGTTATTTACTTTGTTCACTTCCGGATCTGAGGTTTTGGTCGTGCAGCATCCCCAGCGTTTACTATAAGAAATACTGGCCCATGAAAGAAGTAAAATGGGAAGAGACTTTGGAGTGATTGCTGGATCTGTAGAGCCTTTTCCAAGCTGTCGCATTTATTATTCATTAACACAGCAGCTTGGGAAGCATGGGTTGATACAGTCCTCAAGGCTCCACATGGTCTGTTTACTCTAGTAAGAAAGGAAGGAATCCCAGTAGCGTGTGGTTGTGGGCTTGCTTGCTCTGCATTATCACCATCCCCTGCATCCCAGAAGTGTTTACTTCTCCAGAGAGTGGGCGTGTATTTCAGGACAAACCACATGCCGAGAGCTCATTTGGTCATTTCTATGAACGGTAAATATGGAGTAAGGACACGTTTGGAAGTTAGGTTACTTTAGTTTTGCCTTGGCTTATAAAAAGGGGCAGAAATTTGGAAAAAGGGAGCAAATATCTAAGCTCATGTAGTTAAGCGCTCTTTCCTGTTGACAAGTAACGGTAATCAGGCACTCTGCATTTTGTCACTTCCTTCATTATTTTATAAAATACTCTTTCATGAGCCCTATCTTAATACACAAAACTCCTCAAAGAGAGCCCATAGATACAGGGGACATTATAGATATTAGAGACAAAAGTTAAGAATGCTGTAACAGCTTCGATTTGTTTATAGTGTTTGTCTTTTGGTAGACCTGAACTTTCTTTTTTAAACTTTTATTTTATTTTTTAAGTTTATTTATTTTTGAGAGAGACAGAGACAACATGAGCAGGGGAGGGGTAGAAAGAGAGAGAGGGTGAGAGAAAATCTCAACAGGCTTGGCTTCATGCTGTCAGCACCCAAAGGCACAGGGTGCTTACAGAAAGAAGAAAAAGTGATGTAACTAGAACCTTTAAAGGAGGAGTTAAGGGGCACATGGGTGGCCCAGTTGAGTGCCTGACTTCAGCTTAGTGATCCATCTCACGGTTTTTGAGTTCAAGGCCCACATCAGGCTCACTCCTGTCAGCTTGTCAGCATACAGCCAGCTTCAGATCCTCTGTGCCCCTTTCTCTGCCCACTCCCCCCACTTGAACTCTCCCCGACAAAACTTAAATAAAATAAAAGAGTTAATATGACTTGATGACTATGAGGAGGGAGAGAGCATAAAAAATTTAGAAATACAAAATCTTGTTGCTTGGAAGAGTACCCCAATGAAACCAGGAAACTGGGACAGTCCTCTGTTTAACGTATGGGCACAAAACTATCATTTTTAAGTTAATGCTTGGAAACCTTCCTTCAGTTCGCCTGTTCATAAGTTACTAACACAAGTTGCTGTCTCACTCTCTGCTTCGTCTCCCTAAATTCCTCTGTTTAACTTTTCCTCTCCTTTCTGTATGCCTGGGAAAATGGGAAGACAGTGGGGCTCAGTATGAATTGTGGGCTCAGATATCTTATGAAAGGACCCAAGGAATTCTTATCCTTTCCTTATTCACTCTTACTGCCACTTAAATTTGTCCCTTTACAATTTCTTTAGGAAAACATTTCTTAAAACACACACACATGCACGCGCACACACACACACACACACACACACACACACACACACCTACCTACCTATCTATTGATCGATGGGTAGATAGCTAGATGCCTTTGTTTGAAAAATTATGCTTACAGTGACTTTCACTTTTTGCCTCCCTTTTGTACAGAATATGCCGCCCTTGGTAATGGAGAGATAACAGACTGACTTGCCTCCAGAAGGCATTCCTCCTTAACCGACGGGTTTGCTCTGATCTGTATAAACACTCCTGCCTGCTGACCAGTGGTCTGTATTTATGAGGCACTTGGAAAACACTGCAAGCTGCAGAGAGTGACCATGAATAGCAAACTTAATTTGGTTTAATGTGTTTTGGCTTGCTTGACCTCACCAGAATAAAAATGTGCCTGTTTGAATTATTGTATTGGGAGTTAAAAAAAAAATCGTAGAGACACTTATCTCATTGGAAGAATCTTGGGATCGCTTTAGCAAAGGTTTAAGTCCATGTTTAATGTCAGATAGACTTGAGAAATGTTTAATATAGAGCTTTAATCACAGATTAGTTTATTATGAGTTCTGAATTTTAAGAGCATGAATTACTATTTTTTTTTTTTTTTTTTTTTTTTTTTTTGCTACTTTTATCCCCCTAGACGATTGGCTGGCAACGACCTTTCTTTTATCCACCCAAAGGCCTTGTCTGGGTTGAAAGAGCTCAAAGTTCTGTAAGTAATGCAATTTTAGAGTTTCACAGCTGGCTGTGTATTTTCTTTCTGCATAGTCAACATGCTTGGAGCTAGGGTAAGCACAGTTTCTTTTAGTTCAGGATTAAAAGATTTAAGGAGTGGCCAATGGGTAGTGTGGGAGGCGAGGGTTGATTTAGGCAACCTTGGGTCTAGATAACAAAAGTTAAAACTCTAAATAATAGGTGTTCTGACCTTCAGTGTATTACATTTGAATGTATTAGGCTTTTTGTGGGGCTAATGCATTGAATCAAAATCATATTTAAGCTTTACTGGTAGAGCTTTGTTTCTACTTATTGCATAGCTATGAGGATTTTAAATTAGCTGACCCTAAAGGGGAAAAGGCTAACAAAAGCTCCAAGTGTTAAAATCATTTTAAAGCTAAAAGGAATTAAATTAAGATGCCTATAATTTATATAGTCTGTTGAAGGACCAGGAAATAAATTCCTGGCAGTGGTTAGGCATTTGGAGTATGGCAGATTGGGGAACAGGTGACTGCCAGTCCCATTTCTACCACTATCTTGCTGAGTAGCCCTCTGCAAGTCACTAGACCTCTCTGGTTCAGTGAGTTACATGCACCTTTTACCATTCCATTCTGTGGTTATGATTCATGTTCGACAGTCATTTTATTAATATGACTAGAAATGGCTTTAGGCAAAAGGAGTAAAGACTTCATTTTCAGAAGAGATCAATGCCTCTCTTCTCTGGGCCCTGATAGATGGTTAAAGCTCTATTTTTGCCATGGCCCTCAATTCACTGAGGACATATCTGCTGCTCCCTAAGAGCTCAGGGTCTGCTATCTTCTTGGAAAAAATTGGCTCTCCTTAATGTCCATGTTTCTGGGCTCTGCTTATTCCAAATTGAAAAGGCACTAGGGATTCCTTAGGGATCCTAGGGTTTGTTATACCTCCCAGTCAACTTGTTATGCTTCCTAATTAACATGAACAGTCCCTAGAGTGATGGATGTTAATGAGGGTGCCTTAATTCCTGAGAAAGAAACACCCCTGGAAATGTATATTACTGGTAGGTCTGTGTTAAGAGATGGCTTAGGATAGTAGCTTAGGTTTTATTTCTGGCTTTATAGTAAAATGCTTCTTGCTTTTTTTCAGTTCTCTTTCTTTGGGTGCTTTCCACCTTGACCGTTCCTCCTTTGCTGCCATTGGAAATATTTGTTTTTAGATAGAAATGGCTCTGAATTCTTCTAAGAAAAAACAGTAACAATTGCTTGTTATTCACTAACCAAAAATTTCCTTCCAGAACCCTGCAAAACAATCAGTTGAGAACAGTACCCAGTGAAGCCATTCGGGGACTGAGTGCTTTGCAGTCTTTGTAAGTAACTTTTTAGTTTTCTGCATTCTTGAATCATTAGTAGACCACTCTGCCTGCTAAATGTGTAAAATACTGGAATCCTAGGAAAAGGGGGAGATCTATCCTCTGATCTGGGATAAGACTGGGGATAGCCAGGTGTTGTTATTGAAACGCCCTTTGGTGAGAGAAAAGCAGGTGTAACAGTGTACCCCCTCTCTTGTCTCAGATGCTGGGAGAGGGTAACAAGCATACACTGCTGGGTGTAACTCCAGGAGCTTGTAAGCGGCAGGCCATCCTCACTTCTGTAGAACCACAACTCTGTGCGTACAGAAGTTCTAGTGTCTTGTGCCATGGTGGTCAAGAATCGGCCACAAAGATGTTTCTGTTTTAGGTGGTAATAATAATCAGAATAAACTGATTAGAACTCCTCATCTATGGACCTTGACCTCACACCTTGAACGTACATTGGGGGTTGATAACTTAGTCTCTTGGACTGCCTTCTTCCCAAGGTTTTTTGGGGTTTTTTTTGGTTTTTTTTTTTTTGAGGAAAGTTTGGTTTTCACGTGGAGTGTTCAAGATTTCAACTCTTGGTTTTTGCCATGTTCAAAAGCTTGGTTTTTATTCATTTCAAAGACTGTCTCACATAGCACTTCACTTTGTTCTTTGCGTTCTTTCCCAAATGTATGTGTGTGTATGTCTATGAACCTGGAGGAAGGTGATCACTGCTTGCATTGTTCTGACACACACCCCCCTCCATACCTGCCTTCCTCCTGTAGTGGGTGGATCAGGTAAGCCGCTGTGGTATCACAGGGACCATGCGAAATCCCCAGAAGATTTTGAAGAAGTGACCCATTTTTATATTAAGTGCACATATTTGTTAATGACTACAATGAATGTTACAAACTAGTGTTGTTAGGACTACAACTTTTAGTTCTTCTCATCTTTGGGATTGGAAGATCAAGTTTCTCTGTCTCTAGGGGCGCCTTAAAGGAAGAGTGAGAAGTAATTTGCTTTTTGTCAAGATTAAAGAAAACTCTTTGTATATTTATCTGTCTGAATGTTTACAATGCTCTCAAAAGAAATTCAGATAAATTCAAATTAATTAGAATTCTGAAACAGGCTTGTCTGGTTTGGGATCCCCACTTTGCTACTTACTAGCTGTACAACGTTGTGCAAGTTATATAAAATTCTCCATATAGTAATGTGCTCATTATTCGCCATGTACTTTAATGCATGAAAAGCACTTTTAACAATATCTGACATGTGGTAAGCATTCAGTAAACATTTGTGGACTCTATTAGCAGTAAAAATGATATATTTTTATCAGTACTTTCTTTTGATTACTAGTTTACGCAATTTACATAACCAGGTGGTGGGATGTCTGAAAGTAATGAAAAAGTATTCTTCAAAGCAAGGAACTTAGATTTGCTGTTCTACTAGAGTAATGAATACCAAGGTACATTGTTTTGCTCATGTCCTAAACGCAAAGATAGTAGTTATCACACTTCTATGTTCTGGGTTACAAAATTAGGTTTTAACCATTTCATGTAGTTGTGTAATCTACAAATCTGCCCCATATTTTCTTCTTTTTATTGCCCTTTGAAATAACTTCCAATGTACGCTTTTGTAGGACATGCGTATAGTAGAAGACTTGATTGGAAATAATTGAACTATTTGTCTTATCTGTTTGCTGATACAAAACCATTTTAACTACACCCAAAACATATCAGTAGACATTGTAAATTGTAGATTACCTTTTGACTGGGGCTAGACATTCTAGTAGTTAATGAGAAATGAATGTGAAAATAAAAAATATGGACTAATAAAGCATATCATGTGCTATAAAGGTTAAACGTTAAAATGAATCTATGTCATAAAAAAGGACTATCTGAGGTATTCATCATTACATTTCTAGTTTTAATAGAAGTTTAATTTAAGGTAGAAATATATTAAGTAGCCAATTTTGCCACAATGCCAAGTTTATGGAATTTTGGATTTGCTACTTGCCATAACTAATTGAACAGACTCTGAGTAGACTCTCTCAGTGAATCTATTGGAATGAGTCCCTTCACAGATATGTGACTTTGTCACCTTTCCACACTTTCTGACCTTCGACAGATATACATAGAGGGAGCAATCTTACCTCCCTCAGACCTGAATTTGTTAGACATTTTAAATACTTGTTTTCTTTTACTTCTTCAGAATTCATTTTTCTTTAAGGACTTCATACAGGGTTATTCTTATTTCCCAAGATTAAATGATCAAAAAATGCCATCATTTTGTCTAGTTGGAAGCCTGAAAAAGACAAGGAACAGAGAAACTACCAAGAAAACATACAAATAGATTGCTGTCCACAAGTGCAGTAAAGTCCACGTGACATTTGTTGATAATTTAGATGAGTTAAAGTGTTTTTCACAGTAGATTTCTCCCCCTAAAATAGTATTTTAAAAAAGCATGCTGTGTTCATCTCTCATTGAGTAATTGCATAGTTTAAATTACCTCTAAAAGTGGGATGGGGGTGGGGGGTGGAGAGGAGTCAGAGCAAACTATTCTCTTAAGAAAGGCATTGGGATGTTTTCATATGCATCAGAAACACAAGGAGGTAAGAGCCATGCCTGTTTGACTTAAGAAGGAAATGTACATGGGTTTGTTAGCATAGTGGGTGTAGCATTCAGGTTAGATACTATTGAAATTCTGTCATGGTATAAAACAGTCTTATCGGCACTTGAGTTCAGTTTGCAAATCTGATCTTCAGACCTGAATTACATGAAAGATTTCCTTGTGGTTCTGAAGTAGTGTTTAGAAAGGAGCAAAGTTCATTAGGGGTTGAAATTGACCAAAGTGGTTTGATGCAAGTGTGTGAGGATGACTATAAAATCTGAAAGTGAATTGTCAGTGTTAATATAAAGGTAGCATAACAGTCTTCCACAAACCCCAGAAAGTGGCTAAAAGTGTTGCCTTAGCAAGCTATTAAATGACATGTCAGACTTTGCTCTACTGGATTTTTTTTCTTTAAATTATATCACACTTGAATGGTAAAGGAGGATTTCAAAGACTGAATTTCCTAGATTTTCCACAGTAATGCATTATCCTTAGATGTTTTACTTGAAACTGGTAATAAAATATAACACTATAATATATATGTTACTAGTAAGTTAGAAAAAGGGAAAGCTTTTGATTACAGAAAGATATTAATAGACATTCATCAGTAAAATCTGCATATGGCATTATTATTGTAAATTCATTTAAGACAAGAAAAAAAGGATGTGAGTACTCAGATATAAAACAGGCCTTTGAGAATAGGGAATAGAAACACATTTTAAAGACAAAAATAACCAGGGAATTCAGTTAATAGAGTGTTAACCCTTTAACAACTGAAGTGCACTTAAAGTAATAGTTCTCTCTTGCTGGATTAAGTTTAAATGGTAGGATACCTTAAACAAACCCACACTATCTCCCCACCTGGGAGATATCTGATGCTATTTATGCATCTGGGGATTCAGTTACAGTATTTTCTTGGTCTCTTAGTTAGAATGAATATTAAATGTGTAGGTCCTTGGTACCAAGCCATAATTCTAAGACCGTTTCTCTTTGAAACAACTGATCTTGGTATAGGGGCAAAGTCTTTACATTTGTGAGTGTGCCCCTAACATCTGCAAGTGAATTGAGGTGTAAAGATTAATCATAAATCCTTTGCCTCATTTAGGTTATTTAAGTGTCCCATTTTTCCAGAGTTCTTCCTTTTGACCTCTTTTTTTGGGGGGTGGGGGGAAGTGAGCATGCCAGTACCTGTGAGCAGGGGAGAGACAGAGAGAGATTGAGAGTCTTAACCAGGCTCCGTGCCCAGCATGGAGCACATTGGGGGGCTCAATCTCAATCTGGATATCTTGCCTTAAGGCTACTTCTTTTCTTTCACAGTACATGGTACAGAATACTGCAGGACCATAAATGGTGTATATAACACTGAAATTATGTTGGGAAGGTACAGATAGCTACCTCGCTAGTATTTTGCCACATCTTAATGAAACATTTTATAGAGAAGGCTTAATTTCAGTGCAGTGTTGTATGTGTATGTGGGAGAACCTTTCTCATTATTTTATTGACTATGAATGCACATTATCATCAATATAATAATATAAGCAATTTAAACTTTTAAACTGCTCTAATGCTGAGAAACTGGGAAAGGACTTCAATTTGTACTTAACATACATTCCAAACCCCTTACCTAGCTTACAAAGTCTGCATACGCTGGTCTCTATTTACATCCTCAGCTCTGTCTCCCCAGCCAGACTCTCCATACCTTCTTCCTGTGTTCTAATCTCTCCAAACTGCTGGGAGTTGCTGGGACCACATCCTGCTGGTCTCTGCTGAGTCTTTGCCCTCTGGATCTCAGTTTAAATAGCACCTTCTTAGCGAAGCAAAAATAAGATAAGAGGGAGATAAGAGGGAGACAAACCATGAGAGACTCTTAAATACAGAGAACAAACAGGGTTGCTGGAGGAGCGCTGGGTGGGGGGACACTTGTTGGGATGAGCACTGGGTGTTCTGTATGACTGATGAATCACTGAATTCTACTCCTGAAATCGTTATTACACCATATGTTAACTAACTTGGATTGAAAAAGAAAAAGAAAAAAAATAGTACCTTCTTAGAGATGCTTTTCCTGACCAATACATTTTAACTAACTACCCTCCCCCTTAGTCCCTGTTAGTCTTTATCTCAAGATCCTGTTTATTTGCTTCATAGCATTTCTTAAGCACTTTTGTTTGTTTTTAAATAATTTTTTATGTTTTTTTAAATTTATTTTTGAGAGAGAGAGATCACAAGTAGGAGAAGGGCAGAGAAAGAGAGAGAGGAAGACACAGAATCAGAAGGAGGCTCCAGGCTCTGAGCTGTCAGCACAGAGCCCGATGCGGTGCTTGAACTCACAAGCTGTGAGATCATGACTTGAGCCAAAGTTGGACGCCTAACCGACTGAGCCACCCAGGCACCCTTAACATTTGCTTTTGAGAGACCCGGCAGAGTGTGAGCAGGGGAGGGGCAAAGAGAGAGGGAGACACAGAATCTGAAGCAGGTTCCAGGTCTGAGCTGTCAGCACAGAGCCCGAAGCAGGGCTTGAACCCACGAGCTGCGAGATTATGACCTGAACCAAAGTCAGATGCTTAACCGACTGAGCCACCCAGATGCCAATTTTTTTTTTTCTTAAGGCGGTTGCTCAGTTCCCTGTGTTGTCTTCTTTTTAGTGCTTATCTCAACTTTATCAAAAAGAAGCTACCATCAGATCCTTACCAGGATCAAGGGTCTTTAATCCCTGCTAATCTGGGGTTGGGGCCTGGTGTTTCCTAGCAGGGCTCATCATTTGCCTGGAGGAGAAAGATGACTAGGGCAGGCCAGAAGCTGGAGCAGAAGAAGTAAAGAGGTGCAAGCACTGCCCCAAAACTCAGAAACTTTTGACTTCGCCGGCTGCGGAACTCCAGGGCTTTAAAAATACACTGTCATTCTGACTTTTCACATTTTTCATATTCCCTCATTTTCACAAGGAGGTCCACACCTGGGAGGTATGAATTTCAGTAGTGAGGCTGTATCCGCATGGGAATTGTGAAGAAAATTGTCTTCTGCCCGGAGCACACTGTCCTTCATCATATTAACATCAGGCTGTCTTTGTGTTGGAAAGTGCTTATTCCAACTTTTAGGCCTTTTTGTGCCAGCGATAACAGGACACAACTTTCCAGATTTTTAGATGAGGACTTAATTTTTTTTTCTAATTTTTGTTTATTTACTTTGAGAGAGGGAGGGAGGGAGAGAATCCCAAACAGGCTCCCTGTTGTCAGCATGGAGCCTGAGGCAAGGCTTGACTTCACAAACTGCCAGATGGTACCATGAGCTAAGTTCAGAATTAATAGTTATTAAGAAAAGGGCAAAATGTCCACTGGAATTAAACAGCTACTCTGATCAATATTATTGTGAACTTAAGCCTTCTTTTAATTTTCCCCCACTGGAATTAAAGACAGTTTGCTAATAGGATGACTCATACTTAAAATTAAGTCGCCATCAGGGGCTTCTGGGTGGCTCAGTTGATTCAGTGTCCAACTCTTGATTTCAGTGCTTAGAGAAGAGGAGGTCATGTGACTAGCACATGATACCTATAGTTTTAACTTGCCTGCTGGTATTAAGGATTATTAAAAGAATCCCTTGAAATGATTTGGTGCTGTCAACTTTTTTTTTTCTGTAAATATTTCCTTATTTTTTTCCTCCTTTGATATCAAGTCTATTGCAAATTTAGTATTAGATCTTAGTTGTAATGTAAAATTTTAAGTATAATAGCTTATTTACTCAGCTTAGTTTCTTTTTTTTTCTACTTTTGATTTAGATTCTAAAACAAAATTCTATCTAGCTTGGCCTTTTGGAGGGTTTTTCTTTCTTTCTTACTTTTTTTTTTTCCCCAATATTATTTTGCTATAAAGTCACTCTTACCCAAAGATTCTTGAAAGATTGTTCCGTAGGAAGGGAAAGAACAGACTTCCACCCTATCGTCGTGGAAAAGTTGTTAGATTTTATGAGACTTTCTAGAGAAATCGAAGAAACAAGGATTGCCGTGGCTCCTGTCATTTTTGTAACTCCTTTCCATTTTGAAAACGGAGAGCTGTGTGACTTGGCTCCTTCTGCTAGAATCGTTCTTGAACGTGCTGGTGTCTGTTTCTGTCAGGCGTTTAGATGCCAACCACATTACCTCAGTCCCCGAGGACAGTTTCGAGGGGCTCACTCAGTTACGACATCTGTGGCTGGACGACAACAGCTTGACGGAGGTGCCCGTGCATCCTCTCAGCAATCTGCCGACCCTGCAGGCTCTGACCTTGGCCCTCAACAAAATCTCAAGCATCCCTGACTTTGCATTTACCAACCTCTCAAGCCTGGTAGTACTGTAAGTTTACATCCCTTTTCATACCTTATATTTGTGTGAATTTGGGAGCAAAAGCAGATTTCTTGCGGAAGTACCTCATTTTTTATTATGTTTCTGAAGAGAGAGTGTTTGGGGGAGCTGCCTCTTTTTACAAAGTTAAGAATACAAGATAGGATAATCACAGAATTAACATCTGATACCTGTTGACTCTCTCTAAGACATGTGGCAGTTTGTAATCATAAGAAGAAATGGGGACATTCAGCAAATACTTGGACAGCTTTTACTTGTGTACCAGCCATGTACTGAGTGTTAAAAGAAGTAGAGTTGTTTGGAGGTGCTCACAGACAATAAGTTTCATTGATATTTTTGTCTGTTCAAAGAATATGTCATTCTCTGTGTTTTTAATCTTTAAAAACTTCACGTAATAAAATGGCATTTCTTTTAAAATCTGTTACTCTGGGGCTTCTGGGTGGCTCAGTCAGTTAAACATCTATCTGACTTTGGCTCACGCCATGATCTCACAGTTTGTGGGTTCAAGCCCATGCTTTGTGCTGATAGCACAGAGCTTGAAGCCTGCTTCAGCTTCTGTGTCTCCCTCTCTCTCTGCCCCCACCCCCTGCTTGCACTCTCTGTCTCTCTCTCTCTCTCAAAAGTAAATAAACACTAAAATATTTTATAAAAAAATAAAATAAAATCTGTTACTCATTCTCACTGGTGTAAGGTGACATTCTTCCCTTGTTTCCCCCACCTCCTCGCCAAGGGGAGCTCACCCCAATTTTACTTCATATAATTAAAAGCTCATTAGAGGGGCGCCTGGGTGGCTCAGTCGGTTAAGTGCCTGACTTCGGCTCAGGTCTTGATCTCATGGTTCGTGTGTTCGAACCCCACGTCAGGCTCTGTGCTGACAGCTCAGAGCCTGGAGCCTGCTTCACATTCTGCCTTCTTCTCTCTCTGCCTCTCCCCCACTCATGCTCTGTCTCTCAAAAATAAGTAAATGTAAAAAAAAAAAAAAGAAAAAAAAAAGCTCATTAGAGCTTTTGTTCTGATATGGGTAAATATTAAAGAATCTTCAAAGTGTGTACCATTTTCCCACTAGAGATACTTTCTTTTACCATGTTCAGTGAATCCAAGTCTGTGCGGCGCATATCAAGAAATATGCTACTTGTTTTCCATTGGTCAAGGGTTGGAATGTTTAGCTACACTCTTCCTTTAAGCCAATTTAGGCATATAAAACATTGTAATAGTTGCTCTTGGGTGATGTGAAAGTCATTGTGATGCTTTTTCCCGTAGACATCTTCATAACAATAAAATTAAAAACCTGGGTCAACATTCTTTCGATGGACTCGATAACCTGGAGACCTTGTAAGTTGATTCAGATTTTGGATGGTTATATTGTGATGTTGCTGATGCAATTTTGTCTTTCATTGCAGGAGAAGGAAAAAAAATAATGGTCTTGAGTTCAGCCATTAACTGGCTTCAATACATGACAAATTCTTGCCCCCAAATAACACAGTTACGAATACTAATCTCACTTTATAGTTAAAGATGGTACACAAGTTTGAACTTGATATGTTTTTCAAAAGTACATGTTAAAAAGCAGCTCAGTCTGCCAGGCTGTCTACTTTCTCAAAAATTTTGGTTTTGTTAAAATGTGTGAGTTTTGGAACCCTGAGTCTTATAAAATTAACTCTGGAAAATCAGCTTGTGTTTTGTTTGTTTTCTCCAGGATCTCAGTTGCCTTACTAATTATTAACACTGGGTTTGAGTAATATCTCTGCTTTCTTAAATGCTAAATGAAGTAAAGTTTTCCATTTTGCTTAGGATATTTTTATTGTTGTTCCTACTAGTTAAAGTTTGGGAATTCTGGATGTTTCCACTGTACATTGCACCACTGTTTGAGCAAAAGACCTTGTGCAGCTATGCATAATCAAGAATAAGATCAGTTTTGTTTTTTTAGTTCATTTTAGTTGTCTTTATTCAAAGATTTATAGTATTTGCTATTGTGGTGTAGTAACTAATTCAGAAAATGTCCCAGTTAGGTTAGTAACATTTGATTGGAATGCTGAGGGTTTGTGATATTTTGCTTAACTGGGTAGCTTACTTAGAAGACTTAAAATCTTTTAGTTCTTTATGAATCTGCTTTCCTGTCTAAACAATGAAAGGACGGTGAACACCAGTGGGTATTGGAAGGTGGAAGCTCTTGAAGAAGAGAGTTCCAAGCCCAGTTCTCCTTTACTAAGTATGTAAATACCAGTGTAACAGGAGACTGGATGGAGCTTCTGATCCTAGACCCATGTGTGCTCTTCCAATTATGTTAAAATGAAACCTTCCCAGCTAAATTCTTACTTGCCACTTTCCTTTCTGTGTAGACAATGAAACAAAACACAATCAGTCCCTAAAGAGCTAGGCTTTTGGCTTTGTGTTACTTTCATGCTGAAATCATCCATTTACTATCACTGTGGCTTTTCTTGCTCCTAACAAGAAAATGTTACATGTAACATTTTCAACAATTTATAACTTGCTTCAGGACACTGGTGGTGTGAACCCATCCCGGTCCTTGACCTTGTTCATACTTATCTCGGGTCATCTGCCTGATAATAGGGCCAAGGTCAGCTGCCCTCATGCCAGAGTTTCAGGAAACCACTCTAAACCCCAAATGGAAACCTCAGTTTCAGGCTATTGTCATTTATAAATGGATATTACATAAATTCTGTTTCATGGTGAATTTCCTAAGGAATGCCATCCAAGTGACTTATTTATTGCACTAATAAGTGATTAAGAATTCCTTGACCTTCTAAAATTAACTTAAGACCATCATAGAAGAATTATGATTTTTTTTCTATTCAGTATTCTAAGAAAAGATGTAAATTCAGTTTAACTAGAGTTTTAAACGGCACTATGGTTGGTGAGGAAAGAGTACCACCCAGAGGATGTGATTTTTTAAAGAATACATTTGTACCAAAATGCCTTATAAATTGTGACTATTCTTCAGTGTTCTTATATATTTCCCCCATGTTTTCTAGGGACTTGAATTACAATAACTTGGGGGAATTTCCTCAGGCTGTTAAAGCCCTTCCTAGCCTAAAAGAGCTGTGAGTATTGCTTTCCTCTTTCTATGCATGCCTTAGCATCCTTAGAACTCATCACTTCATGTTCCCAGGGTGCAGTTTTAAAACCTCTTTGCTCCACTGCACATGCCATAACACCCAGACACACACCAACACGTATGTGATAATACAGACTGGATTGTGTCAGTGCAGACAGTGTGGAGCCTAGATTTCCGTGCCGGGCTTGTTTTTTCTGAGCTAAGGTGTCTTCCAGAAGCCACGAGGTACAGCCCCTGCCAGTCAGGAGCCGGTAGTCTCCGTGGCACTGGGGAAGCTAACCCATGTAAGACATGAAGATGGCAGTTGCCAGGTAGAAATAAGTGCTAAATGCAGAGGGCAAGTACGTCATTCCAGACATTAGACAATAGACAATAGACAATAGACATTAGACATTAGAAATGAGACATTAGAAAAGGCAGTGCTAAAGAGGAAGAATTTGACTGGAGTTAAAAGGATGGAGATATTAAAATAAACAAAAAGATGAGGGGGCATTTTAGATGTTGGATTTGTCAAGGGCAGAGACAGGAACGTACTAGGCATCACAGAGATTGAGAGAGAGCAGCTTTAAAAAGAATTGGGTATGGTCCCAGAAAGGATGAAATGGAATTAAAAATTTAGTTGCCTCACATTTTTAAATTTTCATGTAGTTCTTAGCTGTTTTTCACATAATACTGAGCAGAGCTAGCTACTTGGGGTTTAATTTATTTTACAAGGAGACATGTATTACAAAAATATTTTTCTCCTACCTTTTTAGGTTATTTCATAGTAATTCTATTTCTGTTATCCCTGATGGAGCATTTGATGGTAACCCACTCTTAAGAACCATGTAAGTAGTTCTGAAGGTTTCTTTTAATATTTAATCATATAAAACATGTCTGTATGATTCCAGACATCTCAATGAAGAATGAGTGAAAATTCAGGCTTTTAGATATTTGGACTTGTGAACATAGATTTAGTGTTGGAGGGCTTGTGAACATATGAAAACTTTACTTTTTTGGGGTATTTTTACAGACATTTGTATGATAATCCTCTGACTTTTGTGGGGAACTCCGCATTTCACAATTTATCTGAACTGCATTCCTTGTAAGTATTACACAAATTTTAAAACAAACCTGAATGTTTATGCAACTGCTTTAATGGAAAGCTACAATGTATTCTTGTAACTTGAGAAGACAACCCACCCTCTTGGGCAAAAGTCCAAAGGGCAATTCTGAAAATGATGGTTCTTATTTATGTGAACTCTTGACCAAATTATCATCACACTTTCAGGTACATTCAAGAATTGAAACTGATTTTATTTTTAGGGATAATAGTACTGTAATTTTAAATGGTTCAAAAAAAATAAAATGAGGGAAGAGCACTGGGTGTTGTATGGAAAACAATTTGACAATAAAATATTATGGAGAAAAAAAAAAATAAAATGAAAATATCGTCCATGAAAATTTTTTATTTTAATATACTTTTTTCTCTCCCAATTTCTTGAAGGGTCATTCGAGGTGCAAGCATGGTGCAGCAGTTCCCCAATCTGACTGGAGCCATCCACCTAGAAAGTCTGTAAGTGTGGCTCTTTGAAGAGGGGTCGGGTAATATGACATGCTGGCCTGCCCTCAGGGTGCTGGTGCCCTGGGGGGATGGGGATGATGGTGGTGGTGTTGCTGCAGTCTCTCTCTGTGCACGTCATGCATGGAGATGGATACATTGGGTTTGGGTTCAGTCACCTCAAGTAGAATATAGCCTCATATATGGAGATTAGATCCAAAAAGTTCACCGAAAATATGAGGCAGTAACTAAATGTCAAATTCGAAGCAGTGCTTTAGGAATTCAGAAGTGGAGCATTTGATGTAGACTATCAAGGAAAGCATTAGGGAGCAGGTGTAATGTTTCAAAATTGAATACTGTCGGGTTTTCCAGAACTGAGTCTTTTATGTAGAAAGGCAGGATTTAGCAAAATGGGGAATGCTGAAAATTTCTTCAAGGATGACGCACAGGTGATCATATATAGCTAGAATTGCATGTGTATAATGGAATGCGGTGTGACGTGGAGAAATTTGGAAAATCGTTTGGGTCACAGTTTTAAAATGGCAACCCTTGAACACCGAACATTGAACATTTGGTCATGGCAAAACTTCCCAGTAATTGGTCTTGAATGGGGTACAAATGCATGCAAGCTCTTGCTGACCTCAGCCCTCCAGATGGCCAAGAGGGGCTGGAGGCAGCTAAGGGTCTCCAGCCCCAAGGCGCCTCACATACATGTCATGATTTTCCAATGTGCCAAGGTAAAAGAAAAAAGAGGTTGGGAAGCACTGGGCTCAGGGGTTTAAACTTGACTTGTTAAGGTAGTTTGGTTGTGTTGAGTATATTGTAGCAGATGATATGAGGAGGGTAAGAGAGACTAGATTTGGGAAGAACTGCAAGGAGGCCATGGGTATAATCCCCTTGCTAAAGGAGCACATTTAACACCACTGGCATTCTTCCGTGTGGACTGAGATTTCTCCACCCCCTTGCTGCTTCATTTCACATGTGATCTGATAGTGGCAGTAAAAACGAAGAGAGGGTCAGATGCTGGAGACACCAAAAAGGAATTGAGATTGACCATAGATGGGAACATGGGGAGGGAGGGAGGAAGAGAACATTTCATTCAGAACAGTGAGGCAGGTTCCTGGAAACAGCAAGAAACCAGGTTTGGGGGCAGGATGCCAAGGTCGCTTTGCATGTTTTGGGTATGAGGTGGTGTTGCAAGTGATTGTAGTCAGGTGGGGGCTGTGGATAAGTGTTTTCCTGTTGGTCCACATGAGAAATCAGGCTTGTCGTCTGGACAATGTGAACATCTCGTGTCACAAGCTTCTCTATGAAAATGAGATCCATAACGGAGGTTTCGTCCATCATGCCACATGCCTGGCTTTAAGGAGCAAGTAGGCAATGAGATACAGAGACTCTGGTTCATATGCAAATACGTAATGAAAAAAAAAGTGTTTCTTTTTCTAAGCGAGAATAGCATTTTGTCTACCATCTGAACTTGAACCATTCCATTTCTTAGATGAACGATGTTTTTCCACAGGACTTTGACAGGCACGAAGATAAGCAGCATATCCAGTAATTTGTGCCAAGAACAAAAGATGCTTAGGACTTTGTAAGTTGGGTCCCTCTTGCCTTCTCATACCTTTTTCTTTTATGTACTTCACATACATTGAGTTTTATTTTTGGTCAGCTATTTTCATTAGCTGATTTTAAAGTAGAATCATGTCGTACTTGTTCCCTTTATGGAAAGGAGCAGGTGTTTCAGTGACCCCAGGGGTAGGTAATGTTTATTTCAGTTTGGTTTTAGGGTTATGTATACGTCACACATTTTGTGACGTTGAATAAAGTAAAACCAGACTGGTATCTTCCTTATATTTTTCTTATCCAGTCTTCCTTGCCCTTATTCTAGATGCCCTTGGAATGTCAGTTCTCCACTTCTTTCTCTTTCATTCAGAACGTAAACAGATCCCAAATCTTTCTTGGATTAGGAATGAATTAAGCATGGAGCTTTCCAAAAATTTTAAACTACCCTGGAAACTAAGGATGTAAAAATGTCACAAGAGCAAACAATTAAGTTACTAAGTTGTTAATAAGTATTCAGGAAGAGAGATAGTAACAAAAAAAGTAACTGATTGATTAAGCAAATCATTAAGTCATGTTATGGAGCATCAAGCACAGTGATCCCTGTGGAGGGAACACTGAAGTGGGATTAACTGAGAGGTGAGTCCCCGTATTTGATTTAATATAAATTTTTTGCAAATGTGAGTTATGCATACGACTCCTCTTAAAGCTTTATAATTAGGGGTGCCTGGGTGGCTCAGTCATTTGGGCTTCTAACTTTGGCTCAGGTCATGATCTTGCAGTCTGTGAGTTCAAGCCCTGCATCGGGCTCTGTGCTGACAGCTTGGAGCTGGAGCCTGCATCAGATTCTGTGTCTCCTTCTCTCTCTCTGCCCCTCCCCTGCTCACACTCTGTCTTTCTCCCTCCAAAATAAACATTTTTAAAAACTGTTAAAAAAAAAAAAGCTTTGTAATTAAATAACATAGAAATTATTTATGGTATAAATAGTATTATAGAAATACAAATTAAAAATCACATATACCAACCACTTAGACATAATTTTTATTTATTTTCTGTATCTTTATATATTTTATATGCTTAATGTTTTTAATAGTTTTATTTGAAAATTATAAATTTTTAAGTGTTTTTAATATATTTTATATTATCTTTGTTCAACATTATATACTTGAAGTTTGCAGTCTTAAGCCTGTTCTATCACTCTAGAAACTAATCTTAGAAAAAAACAATTGATGCTTTTCTGTAGGCATCTTAAGTGCTGTTTTCAATACGTCTGAGTACAGCTCTTTTAACTTGGGATTCTGATAACACAGAATTAATTTGTTAATTTTCATTGTTTTAAGGGACTTGTCTTACAACAATATAAAAGACCTTCCGAGCTTTGATGGTTGCCATGCTCTGGAAGAAATGTAAGTTGGTCTCTGACTTACTCTTTTTTGCTGTGGTTTAGGGTTGATTCATTGAGCAGTTCCTATTTGAAATAGTGGTTTTAACCATTAGGAGATGAGAAATATTAAAGAAGTAAATGCATATAATCAGGCGTCCCTGTGAATCAATGTCAAATTGTACTAGTTGCGGTCATGCCAGCATTTATTAGGTACTTACCAGGCGTCCATGAGACAGTACAGCGGGGGGGCTGTGCACACACACAAGAAAACCAACAAAAACTGTTTCTGGTGGTTGAGGGAAGTGAAACCTAGATACCTACTGTGTACCTGTAAGGTTTGATGGCCGTTGGTTGGGAGGTGGGGAGAGGAAGGCAGTAATTCTCCCATCACGGGTCCCTTTCTTCATGTAGCCTTCTTCCCATGGTACTTGGTATGGTCGTGTTGTCTTGGGTCCCTTTTTACCGTGTGTCTCCTGAATGGGGTTGGTTAGGAATTTAGCTAGTATACGTCAACGCCCAGCATAGATTGGGATGGAATGCCAATTAGTCTAACCCTTCCGTGTTATCGATGAGGAAATGGCAGTTTTCTGTACTTTCAACAAGATCAATTAGTGTTACTTATGAATGAGTATTTAAACGTAGCCACAGTTACCTTACAAAATTGAAAATGATTTTTTTCTTTTATTTCCTTCATATTTTTTTTTTTTAGTTCTTTGCAACGTAATCAGATCTACCAAATAAAAGAAGGTACTTTTCAAGGCCTGATATCTCTAAGGATTCTGTAAGTTTCTCTTTGATTGTTAGAAAATTTTTGTCAAGCTATAAATTAATATATCATTACAATTCCCATGATAGATCTACTTAACGATATGATTTGTTACGTGCAAGTGTTGTTGCTCAAATTTTACCTTGTGGTACTTTATAAATAATCTACTTTCAGTATTTTTTTTTTACCTTAGCTGATTGATCTATTGTACATCGGTAAGTGAAATGGTATAATGATTATAACCTGAGAGATGGAGCTCATTGGTTTCCTAGTCATAGCAGTGAGGTGTGCCAGTCCAGTAGAGCAGGGGGTAAGCAAACCGTAGCCTGTGGGCCAGGTTCAGCCTGCCTTCTGGTTTTGTAAATTAAGTTTTTATTTATTTACTTATTTATTTAATTTATTTTTGAGAGACCGAGAGAGACAGCGCGCAGGGGAGGGTCAGAGAGAGAGGGAGACACAGAATCCAAAGCAGGCTCTAGGCTCTAAGCTAGCTGTCAGCACAGAGCCCAACACGGGGCTCGAACCCACAAACCGTGAGATCATGACCTGAGCTGAAGCCTGACACTTAACTGACTGAATCACCCAGGCGCCCCTTGTAAATTAAGTCTTATTGGGACGCAGCCATGCCCTTTTGAGTGTTGTCTAAAACCGCTTTAACCATACGATGGCGGAGTTGAATACTTGGAGTAGAGAACGTGTGACCTAGAGGTGAAAATATTTACTCCCTGGTTCTCTATAGGAAAAATTTGCAGACCCTTACACTGGGATATATAGCATAACAAATATAGCTAATAAGCAACAGATGCACTCATTTGGAAAATATATTTGTAATTGAGTGTATATTTGTGCCAAGCATTCCATTAAGCATTTGGAGATATAGAGGTGGCTAAGACAGGCCTGTCCCTGTATTCATAGAACTTTAGTGCAGAAAACACAATATACTAAAATAGTGAATATTTTTAAAATATAGAACAAATTTGAAAAATTGAAGGTGAAGTGAAATTACAGATGTTGATTCCTGCCTTCCAGTAGATCCCTAGTAAGAAACAGAAAATAATTTTACTGCAGAGTATTTTATTTTATTGGAGATGGGGGATCTTTTCTTGTGGCTGACAGTCTTCACTGCTTGTGGGTCTGGGCAGCAGCAAGGAAGGGAGCTGGCTCCTAGCTGCCATCACTTCTAGAGCGCTGATAAGTGACAACAGTGGAAAGCTGGCCTTTTCATGATTTGGAATCAAGTTTGTCAAATTGTCCTGTTATCCAGGAGATGTGTAATGGAATGAATTTATCCAGCCTTTAAATTTCCATTAATGCTCAGTTTAAGTGTGATTGCAGATTATTTGTCTATTTTATTAATTCTGCAATATCAGAACTTCTCAGGGTGTGTTTCTGAATACAGTACAGCGCTGGTGTTGATATGATTTTTATTTCCTGCTTGGGAAAGAATGATATCTGAAGCCCTTCTGGAATGCTCTTGTTTACATATTGATTATTTGTCTTCCTTCGGGGCCTTATCACTGACCTTTGAGAAAGCAAATAGTATGAAACCTGTTTTTATTTTCAGCTTTGTCAGGAGCTGAGTTTTTCCTCACCTACTTAATAGTACCAAAGGTTATATCATATCATTTATATTTTTGAACTGGTACCAGAATGATAAGGTGGAGAAAATTCACAACTGTTTTGAAATAGGTGCCAACTAGAATTATTGCTCTGTGGAACCCAGTCCAAGAAATAGATTTTTGTGAAGGAGAAGGATTCAACATAAACATGAAGTTGTTGGGCAAGATCAGTAAGATGTATTATCAGCAATACTGTGACTACCTCAGATTCCAAAGTGCAGTCAAAGTAAGTGCAATTTGAATGTATTTGAAAGATTAACATGTTTATTCTTATAATTGCAGAGATCTGAGTAGAAACTTCATCCATGAAATTCACAGCAGAGCTTTTGCCAAGCTTGGGTCAATAACTAACCTGTAAGTTGATGATTTTATGCAGTAATATCATGAAAGTAATCATGAATAGTCTACAGAAACTTCTGTTTTGGCATTGCTCTGTCGAAATCTTTCTTCTGTTCAGTTGCTCCCTTGCATAAATGCTAAGCCGCAGTCTTCTAAGAAGACAAGACAATGCCAGAGCTATTGTTTCAGCACACCCCATCTTCCTCTTAGAGCTCTAGGATTTATAATGTTTATACATGTACCAATGTTTTTGTGTAATTTGCATCTTACGAACTAATTTAAAGTCTCATTCACATTTTAGAGATGTAAGTTTCAATGAATTAACTTCATTTCCTACGGAAGGCCTGAATGGGCTAAATCAACTGAAACTTGTTGGCAACTTCAAGCTAAAAGAAGCCTTAGCAGCAAAAGATTTTGTTAATCTCAGGTGCGTTTTTGCTTATTTTTCTTTTTGGTTGAAGTTACAGTGGGCCCCTAAATTATAGAGTATGCTAGTTTTTTTGCTGTGGTTCCCAGATTTTCTGGGAGGCTATAATTTAAAAGTATTTTCTAACTCAGTCCGCACAAATTTGGAAAAAAAAAAAAAGAACATTAGCATTACTCCATAGTTTTTTGAGAACATGAATTTCAAGCCCTTGAGGCTGTCAGAGAGATAATGTAGCCATTCATCAGACTGGTTTTTTTATACAGTAGATTTATCATTAACAATATGGCAGGAACCACTTAAGTGTGAACCTACAAAAAATTGATACAACGGCGTAATACTTCATAGAGACATTTGTACAATAGAGACACGGTTTATGGATATTACTGTGGGAGGAGAAAATAAATACTTACGTGAACAAAGTAAATTCATTTAATGGTATAAAGTTGCAAATGATGTGGGACCTTAATATGAATGAAACTACCAGTGTCCTATGATAAATTCAGCATGGTTGATTCATGTATAAAGGGAGTCTGATAAGATTTCACTTTAAATTGTGGTATTACTGCTAAATTTTAAAGGTAGTTTGTTTTAAATTTAGCTTTTAAAAGCACATCTTATATGAAAACAGAAATTCATGGTACCACCTGATACCAGGCCCAGAGAGGCTGATGACCAGTTTTTTAAAGCATGTGACAGTCCGGTCTTTCTGACTCCTGGGGCACTTAAGGATTGACATGCTTTTTACAAAACAAAAGCATGCCTGTGAAGTTGTTCTTCAATGTAGATTTTACAATTTTTTCCAGGTCTTTATCAGTACCATATGCTTATCAGTGCTGTGCATTTTGGGGTTGTGAGTCTTATGCACATTCAAACACAGAAGATACCAGCCTCCAGGACCACAGTGTGGCAAAGGATAAAGGCGAGTGCATGTACTTTTTAAAACAGAATGCGCTTTATGGCATTAATTCAAGTCTCTGTTACTGGAATCATTTGTGAAGCATAAATAGGGAATATGTGAGAAAATGGCATGGACTGTGTTACTGGTACCTTTAGTATGTGACTAAGCCTCATGGAAGCTGAACTCACATCATGTACAAAGAGAGAAGATTGCAGGAAAGTGTGGTTCTTTTGAATTGCATAAAACTGGAATGAAGCAGTGTATGTTATCTATTCAGGTCCCACTGACGCAGCAGGTGTCACGAGCAGTGCGGAAAACGAAGAACACAGTCAAGTAATTATCCACTGTACGCCCTCCACAGGTAAGCCCAGCACATTTTGCTGTGGTTTTCTTGCTTTAAACAAACATTAGGCAAATAGAGCTACAACTTGGGGGGCGAGATGTGATTTTTTTGTAACAGGAGTGGTATCAGATGATCTCGGAGAGGTGGTCTGCATACCAGGAGCTTAGGTCTCTCTTGCAGAATCTCTGTCCCAGACTTTTTGACTCAGGGTCTCTGTGATACTGAGTTCCCTAGGGGGTTATGCACATGCAAAACCGAGAACTACTTTCTGAATGCTTCTTTAACTCTAGTGGCTAGTTATAGGAGTTCCTGATCTGCAAGGGTTTTTAGTGTCCTTTTTTTTCCCAATGAAACTCTGATTTTCCTTTTCTTTCTACATTATTTCATTGAACTTTAGTCAACTTGGGAAAGTTACTGAAATGAGACCACATATTTGGTTGTGACCATAATGTTGGACTCCACGTTGTCTATCAGGGAAGATTTGGAATTTTACTGTAAAAGAAAAAAATAAATAATGGGCTAACTTGTGTGGTATGAAGTAGAATTTTTTTTTGGCATAATAACACAGGATCTGAATATTGATTTTATAACTCAGAGTCCAAAGTATTATGACTCTGATTACTGCTGAATTGTGAGCTTTTTAAGGGGCTGTGTAGGTATTCTTTTAATACTTAATACAGTGCCTGTGTCAAGAATGAGCTTAAAGTGACTAGATGAGCGAAGGGAATTCGCAAGAATCATTTCAGCACAGGCAATGTATTTTATCTAGTTTCTAAACTAATTGTTGGAAGTGAAGAGGGTGCGGCTTGCTCACTGGCCCAATTGGGGTTCTTGTATTGGAGAATGGGCATAAGGAACTGAGAACCCAATGAGAAGGGAGGAACTTTATTATAGAGACTAGACCTGAACAGGTGGGGATTCCATTTCCTCGACACTGAATTTAAACCTTAGCCAGGAAGAAGGTTGGTCTCAGATCCCCCCACCCCTGCTGCAGTAAAGATACACTGTGGGCCTGCGCCCCCCACTCAGCTGTAGTGACACACACCCGCCATGTGCTCGCTCGGAAGCAGGGAGGAGCAGAGAGTGGGGTCCATCCATTAGAACTGGAGGCAGCCTCCAGTTTTCAAAGAGCGTGGCTGAGTGGAACGTGCTTCCAGAGTTTTCAGGGAGGGCACCTCAACCTAACCAAATACTTCCAGAAGGGTGTCCTGTTCTCTCAGGTCAGATGAGCTACTCCCTCTTTCTTGAAGGAGGATGAGTTCAGATACAGAGATAAAGATGGAAGCTTCCTCTTATCACTTCCTGGTGGGAGGGGAGGAGGGATAAAAATAGTTACTTACTGAATTAAAAACATTTCTCTAAGCTTCTTGTGATATTTGGAAGTCAGACAGATACAAATGTTGCTGAGCTGGCTTGTTAGGTCTGGGAATGTCTCAGCAATTTAAAATGTGGGATATATCAAAGTTCATGACAGTTCAGAAAGATAAATCAGAACATGTATTTTAGGCAATTGTAATACATAGTTTTCTTGTGCTTTGTAAACAAAATGTAGTTTTCCTTTACTAATTTTAAAATAAAATAGTTGTCATTTGTGACATAACTAGCTTGTCAAAGTACATACAATTTAGTTACTAAATCAGTTCTTGCAATTCTAGTTTAAATTTCATAGGGTTTTATTGGATGTAGCTTTGTATGAATAGCTAACATCAGTGTGGTTTTGCCCTCACTCTGTTTATTGTCTTATTGAATGGCTTTTGTCAGGTCAATTGAAACTTTGACATCTCAATTTCTCTGAATGAAAGTGGGTATAATTATACCTTAATCTCCTCCATCAGATCGCCCTTGAAAGCCATATATATACACATACATAATTTTTAAAAGCTGCACTGGGACTGGAAAGAAGAAAAGGACCTAAGGGCACCTGGGTGGCTCAGTCTGTTCAGCGTCTGACTTAAACACCCTGTTTCTCTCCCTCTTAGAAATAAATAAACATGAAAAAGAAAAGAAAAGAAAAGAAAAGAAAAGAAAAGAAAAGAAAAGGACCTAATATTTATTGAAGTCCAACTCTGTACCTACCTAGTAACTTGCTTGGGTACTTGATGGATGTAATCTTATTTAAGCTACACAATGATATGGAATAGGCATTATTCTCCACAAGTGAGAAAATGAAATTTATAGAGGTTTAAGTTGCTTTCTTAAGAGCAGCAAGTTATGAACCCCATATTAAAGCCCTAGTTTATCTGATTCCAAGCCTTCAGTGTATCAAGGACTTTTCATGCATGAGGCACTGTACTATATATATATACGTGTATATACACATAGACACACACACACACATATATATAATACATATAACTGTGTGGCTTTACCAAATATTTAACACAAGAAATTAAAATCAGTTCTTTTTATTTAAAAATTTTAAAATATGCCTCAAATGGTAGTAATTTTATTATTTTTTAAACTTTATTTATTTATTTTGAGAGAGAGGAGAGAGAATCTGCACTGCCTGTGCAGAGCCTGATATGGGGCTCAAACCCACAAACTGTGAGATCATGACCTGAGCCAAAACCAAGATCTGAGGCTTAACTGACTGAGCTAGCCAGGCATCCCCAAATCAGTTATTTTTAAAATAGCCCAGTCCACAAGTAATAAATTGTATCATGTATCTTGAATGTATCATAGATAAGCTGCTATATAACAATCGCCACTTCAGATAGCTGTGAAATTAGGTGATTAACTAGTTGTTACTTAACCTTCTAATTTCTGTATAAGTCTAATTACATGAAACAGAAGTTGGTGTTTTGATTTTTTACTTTGCTTTTCTGTTTGGAGTGTCATTGTAACTACTGTATTGTAAATGATGGAAAATAATTGCATATGTTAAAAAATATTGTTATATTCTAAAAAAAATAAAGTTACAAAAAAATAAAAATAAAAACAAACTTAAAAAAAAAAAATAAAATAGCCCAGTCCAAAGACTAAAATACCTAAGAAATAGTCATTTTTTCCTTTCAATTCAGTTGTAGCAGCAGAGTTAATTATCCTAGATTAACCATCGTTAGTTTATCTCGCAATCCAGAGCATTCAGGAATATGGTGTTTTCTAAATTGTCTTTTATTTTGCTCTCTTGTTTTAGGTGCCTTTAAGCCCTGCGAATACTTACTGGGAAGTTGGATGATCCGACTTACCGTGTGGTTCATTTTTCTGGTTGCAGTGTTTTTCAATCTGCTGGTCATTTTAACCACATTTGCATCTTGCACATCACCACCTTCCTCCAAACTGTTCATAGGCCTGATTTCCGTATCCAACTTATTCATGGGAGCTTACACTGGCATCTTAACTTTTCTGGACGCTGTGTCCTGGGGCAGATTTGCTGAGTTTGGCATTTGGTGGGAGATTGGCAGTGGGTGCAGAATAGCTGGGTTTCTTGCGATTTTCTCCTCTGAAAGTGCTATATTTCTATTAACGCTGGCAGCCGTTGAAAGAAGCTTATCCGCAAAAGATGCCATGAAAAACGGGAAAAGCCGTCATCTCAAGCACTTCCGGGTTGCTGCCCTTTTCGCTTTTCTGGGTGCTGTAGTGGCAGGCTGCTTCCCACTCTTCCACAGCGGGGAGTACTCTGCGTCACCCCTGTGCTTGCCGTTCCCCACGGGAGAAACGCCGTCTCTAGGATTTACTGTGACCTTAGTGTTATTAAACTCCCTGGCATTCCTATTGATGGCCATCGTCTACACAAAACTGTACTGCAACTTGGAAAAGGAGGACCTTTCAGAAAACGCACATTCTAGCACGATCAAGCACGTCGCCTGGCTCATCTTCACCAACTGCATCTTTTTTTGCCCTGTTGCCTTTTTCTCCTTTGCCCCATTGATCACTGCGGTCTCCATCAGCCCTGAAATAATGAAGTCTGTTACTCTGATATTCTTCCCACTGCCCGCTTGCCTGAATCCTGTCCTCTACGTGTTCTTCAACCCAAAGTTTAAAGAAGACTGGAAGTCACTGAAGCGACACATTACCAAGAAGAGCGGATCGGTGTCGGTGTCCACCGGTAGCCAGGCTGGCTGTGTGGAACAGGATTTCTACTATGACTGTGGCATGTACTCACATTTGCAGGGGAACCTGGCCGTGTGTGACTGCTGTGAGTCCTTTCTTTTGACAAAGCCAGTGTCCTGCAAACACTTAATAAAATCACACAGCTGTCCCGCATTGGCAGTGGGTTCTTGCCAAAGACCGGACAGCTACTGGTCCGACTGCGGCACGCAATCGGCCCACTCTGATTATGCAGATGAAGAGGATTCCTTCGTCTCAGACAGTTCGGACCAGGTGCAGGCCTGCGGACGAGCCTGCTTCTATCAGAGTCGAGGATTCCCTTTGGTGCGCTATGCTTACAATCTACCAAGAGTTAAGGACTGAACTGCTGGTGTGTTTGTAACTGTTTCCCCCATTAACCAAAATCACAGCATTTAGAGAAGAACTCTAGTCCGACCTTTCATCTGGGAAGCACTTCCGGGATCACTGCCTGGTGTGTCACTTAGAAGGAGGAGAAGGTGGCAGTTTATCTCTGAGACCAGACGTTTTCAAAGAACAAGTGCCTGAACTGTCAGTGGACGGAAAACGCAGTGTCTAAAGCAGTGTGTAGTCTATTTGGAAAGAGTTTATAACTTGAAAAGTTTCGTGTATATCATCGCAATATCGTGTTAGGTTTTCCTGATCCGTGAGAAGCAGATTTATGCCGATTTCTGAACTAAGCACAAGGTGAAGAACAGCTGTTAATATTTTTTTAAGAATATTTTAAAATGTGATTTTACGTAGCTAAGAAAAAGTCTTGCTAATTTTACCTAATGTTTCATAATTAATCTCAGGACAACTTAAGTGCAGGGCCAAAAAAGGGATTGTCTCCCAGGTCAAACTGTGAGAACAGAAGAGTAGGCATCACCTGATTGCATTTTCTGGTCCCATCTTTGACATAATAGAATTGTAAATTTTGTTTAAGTGATTTATAAATCTAAAACCTGAAGATGTTTTTAAAACAATATTAACAACTGTTAGATTTTAAAAGACTAGCTGAACATGTGTCTTCAGTCCTTACACTTCGCTGTGGTGCGAACCCAGTAATTTTTCCCTCAGTGTCTCGTGACCACGCTAGGAAAAAGTAAAGGTCTCATTGTTGTGTGGGTTTGATAGATTTGGCTAAACTACTAACTAATATGGGATTTTAATAGTATCTGAGGGACTTGATGGCTCCGCAGCATGTTCTCGTTAAAAAAAAAAACACTTCTCAGTATCAGTGGCTGAACCAACATTTTCCAGTTTCGTTGGTATGTTATCTACGTATAGTTTGAATTATACAGAAAATAAACAGTGGTAAATTATTGCATTGAGTTGGAAGCAATTGGGAGTAATAATGACACAAAGCACTTAGAATTCTTTCTTAGCAAGCTGGATTCTCCTGAGTCTGAGCTGTTACGCGGTAGCTTCCATACATTGTCCCCTTACTGTGATTTAAGTACGAAAGAACCTATGCAACAGTTCAGATACTATGTCCTTGTGAGACAAAACAAATATGTCGTGTTAAAGAAAAAGGAATGAAGCTTAGGTCTTTAACAATTACAAATTTTGATTCTTATCTATGGACTTTTGACATGTCCCTTTGTGGAGTCCTAAAGTTATAAATGTTCAGGATTTTTTTTGAACAATATGCTAAATCAATAGCAAACCCACTGCCGTATTAGTTATTCAGGATATACTAAAAAACATTAAGCTAGTTTGCAGTTTAATAGTTAAACTGTATATAATGTGCATATAATGAATTTTTATCTTATGTAAATTATTTTTAGAACACAAGTTGGGAAATGTGGCTTCTGTTCATTTCGTTTAATTAAAGCTACCTCCTAAACTATAGTGGCTGCCAGTAGCAGAATGTTAAATTGTGGTTTATATACTTTTTTGCCTTGTAAATAGTCTTGGTTGTACATTGTCAGTGTAATAAAAACAGAATCTTTGTATATCAAAATCATGTAGTTTGTATAAAATGCGGGAGGGATTTATTTACAGTGTGATGTAATTTTGTAAGGCTGATTATTCACAAGTTTTTAAAGTTGCTCTCATGTTTGTTTATTTACACATCTGATAAATATTAAATCATAACGGGAAAAAAATCTAGTTCAAAGTGTTTTTTTCTCCAAAATTCAAGTTACTGCCAACTTCACATCATTTAAAACATAGAATAGCAGATACCTTAACTATGTGGTAGACTGTGCTATACATGTAGTGGGTGACACTATTGTATCTTGAGTCTAAATGATACTCAGGAAATAAATTGTGAAAGTTAAGAGACTGCCATTAATTAGGTCTTTATTTAAAAGCAAATGATTCGGGTTCCTTGGCTGGCTCAGTCTATGGAGCATACAACTCTTCATCTGGGGGTTGTAAATTTGAACCCCACCACCTTGGATGTAGAGATCACTGTTTATTTGCGGGGGGCACAGTGTGAGTAGGGGAGGAGTAGAGTCTCAGGGAGGCTCGGGGAATCAGGGAGGCTGATGTGGGCTCGAACTCAGAAATGGTAAGATCATGACCTGAGCTGAAACCAAGAGTTGGACATTTTAACAGACTGAGCCACCCAGGATTCCTGATGTAGGGATCACTTTAAAAAACTAAGTAATAAAAGCAGATGATTAGAAAGCCTTCATGATACCAAATGTAGTCAGTTGCCCAAATGCTTAGATATAAATATTCACAATCATCAAGACCTAATTTTACATCACACACAACAAATTAGAAACCAAACCAGCACCCAGTTCTCTTAGTCTGAGACATAGGTTTTTGGTTTTGTTCATTTGTTTTAAACTTACCTGTATGTTTGGAATTTCCATAACAAAAACAATAGTATAATTACCCCTCCCATCGCCTCAGCCTTCTCCTGAGGTACCCATCACCTGACTGTGGCAATTGTCAACAGCACATAGTAAATCTTGTTTCATCCGCATCCCATTCACTAACTTCCTCTAATCCATCTGCCCCTTGGATTATTTCTTGTCTATTATTTATTTTGAGAGAGATTGAGAGGGTAAGCAGGAAAGGGGTAGAGAGAGAGGAGAGAGAGAGCATCTCAAGCAGGTTCCATGCTGTCAGCTCAGAGCATGAAGTGGGGCTCAAACTCACAAACTGCAAGATCATGAACTGAGCAGAAATCAAGAGTTGGACGTCTAATGGACTAAGCCATCCAGGCACCCCTGCCCCTTGGATTATTTTGAAGTGAATCTAAGACAGGTTTTATCTGTAAAGAATTCAGTATGTCCAGGGGTAAATTTTAAAAGTTGCCTAATTTTTCCTACAAGGCTAACTGGTAATGGTGTTATTTTTGTAACAAAGTCAAGAATTTCTAAGTTACTCTTATGAGGTTACAAAGCCAGCAAAAAATACAAATTTATCTCCACTGTACCATGAATGTGAAAATGAGTAGTAAGTAGAGAACTTACCAAAAACCTAGGGGGGGGGGAGGCCTTCTTCTGAGCTTATTTATACATTTATATATAATTCTACCAAACTTGATTATGGCTTCTCAGTCACAGTAATGACAAGGCACTGAAAGAAAGGAGACCACAGGACTCAATTATGTTGAAGCCCCAGCACCAATGTCATGCATCTCTTTGGTTCATTATCTCCAGTGTTGCTACAGTGTTGCTACAGCACAATGCATTAGTTGATCATTATGATGATTCTCAAGACATCAAGGAAAGGACATAATTTGCTTAGTCAAACATTTTGAGGAGGAAGAGAAATGTATGACATTTTGTATTCCTATACCAAGAGATTAAAGTGGAAAAGTTTGGGAGTTTAAAGGACTCAATTTATCATTTACCGTTTTCTCTGTAAGGTCCTATGCCAGAAACTTTGTGAATTGATGACATACTAATGACTGGAAGATAGGTTATTTCACTGTTACAAAGGAGTAAGTTAGGACTTAGAAAGCCAAATTGCTTGTTAAAGGGAATCTCATGGGTAAGAAGAAAATCACTGATTCAAATTCAGGTCCCCTTCATACTAAGACTTTTGTGTTTTCTCCTTCTGGGCTTCAGGTATGCTGAATTTTGCTGGGAATAGCTTGTTTACCTCATGTGAAGCCCTGAAGTGGCCCAAGGCCTTTTAATGCTGTTATTGATTCTGGGGGGATTCTACTAAAAATCTTTAGCCAGATATGCCAATGTTGAATAACTGAGAAGTAAGAAGTACAGAATGTAAACTCTGCTAAGCCAGTTTAATTTCTTGATTAACTTTATTACACAGTTAAATTGATCTAATTTTCTGCCATTATTTTATTTTTACTGAAAATTTTAACAAAATTAACAAATTAGCATTCCATTAAAATTGTTTCAACCATGTCATATTTTATTAATTATCGCTACTGCCTTGTGAATTGCCCTTGGTTGCTATTATTTCTACCATACCTGATTCTCCTGTGTCCAAGTTTGCAGATCTAAATGTCATCAAAGATTTTCTGTCACTCTTTGGTCAATTTTATGTATTTTAGTCTTTGTCAGTTCTCAGGCTGATATTTCTACCAGTAGTATGCATCATAAGCTGAACAAAAGTCTTACAAGTGTGCACAGTTTTGTCAGCATGAATAAAGCATCTGGGTTGACGGTCTATCACTTCTTCCTTGCTACCTTCATCCCTATTCCCAATACCTGAAAAGGACAGTGCTCCTTCTGAGGTCTCACAAAAGAAATCATAAAATGCAGATCACATAGCATTTTAATAAGATGATTCTACGCCACAAAAGAATGAGGAACGTGTGAAGGCAGGGCTTTTACGCTATCTTCAGAGCTTAGCACAGCCCCTAGTAAATTAGAGGCTTCCAAAAGACCTCAGGATTCACATGCAGAGACAAACTAGTCACCCTAAGATGCCAGGCAAACAAGGTGCTACCAAAAAGAACGGAAGATTGCCCCCAGTGAGCATTCTTGGATACACGTGGAAACTTGGATAAAGTCGCTCTTCTCTCCCCATAAAATATAGCTGTGTGCGGAAAGAAAAGACTGGTCCTTAAAATCCTGACCTTGTAAGTATACGGCGGTAGTTCTGGCTTCCGCCCCTTGCTCTGCCTTGCTCAGTGACAGCACATTTCTTGTATCAAATGAACGGCAAACGAGGGACGCGCCGGCGCGCCGTCAGCGGCGGGCCGAGAGAGGCCCGGGCGCAGCGAGCGGCGCTCCGCAGGCGGGGACAAAGCCCTCCCGGCCTCC